>NC_056732.1:208568316-208630816 GCF_019279795.1 Protopterus annectens | reverse complement strand
TTATCTTCCCTAATACAGAAATTCTCCATTAATCAATTATACCAACATTATATTCCTCTCTCTGTCTTTCTCCTCCAAATGCAAACTGTTGACCAGAAGACACCAGACAAGAGGTGACGGAAATAACACTGATGTCTTAATCTTAAAAATCTCAGTTGTATAGCTGTATGCTGGGAAAAGGGATTTTATAATATAATATAATGTGTAAGGTTAGATTAGGGGCAATGTAGGACAAGGGTTACCATTAGGGGTTAGCACACATGAGTAATGGTGTACAGAAAGTGTTCAACTCTTTGCAACATCTTAGTCATAATTGCTAAATCTACCCCAAACTCTACCCTTCCCCTTAACCCTGACCCCACACATTATGTTTCAAAACACCTTTTCCCTAACAGTACCAGTAAATCTGACATACACATACATACACTATAATCATAGAGTACTCACACACAAAAATGCATCTATCTCCTTCTCTAATCCTTTTGCTAACCCTAATCCACAAACACTCACAAATACAGACACATTGTGAATGCTGAAATATTTGGTATTACCTAATAGTTAGTCTTTTACTTTCTTGTACTTCTGGCTTAACAATTTAATCTGTAAGTATATTACAGTCACTCTATTCACTCTAGGAATAGGCATCCAGATCTACCTGTGAATAGGCATCCAGATCTACCTATCTGTTTATCTATCTGTATGTAAGTGTGTGCATGTGTGTGTGTGTGTGTGTGTGTGTGTGTGTGTGTGTGTGTGTGTGTGTGCGTGTGTGTGTGTGTGTGTGTGTGTGTGTGTGTGTGTGTGTGTGTGTGTGTGTGTGTGTGTGTGTGTGTGTGTGTGTGTGTGTGTGTGTGTGTGTATGTATATATATATATATGAATCTACTTCAGCAGATTGAACATATTACATGTTCGAACCACATATGGCCGAGACCATATGTTTGAACTTGTAATAGTTCGAACATTGAAGTAAAAAAAGAAAAAAAACAACAATAAACTAAATTAAACATCTGTTGCAAAGGGGCTATGCCCCTTGCACCCCCACACACCCCTTACTTAAATATACCAACTCCGAGATCGCACAACATTGTGGAAAAGGGAAATCTTCCCGTTCTGTACTGTACGGAGACCTCCATTCAGTCTGATCGAACATTTACAAGTTCGAACATATGGTCTCGGCCATATGAGGTTCTAACTTGTTATATGTTCGATCTACTGATAGCATAACATTGCTGTGTAATGTGGAACATTTTGGTGCTACAGGATTGAAATCAGTTTTATCACACTTATGGGTTTGGGTCACTTTAAATGTGCATGTATATTTAATGTATGGTTTCTGTTGCATTGAGGTACACACTGATGATGCCATGCGGCGAAACCAGTCTGGGTGGCAGACTTTTGAATAAACTTCTCTTGTTCTTCTGCCTTTTATTTTTCTTTATGTGCTGGAGTTATTGTTGATTGGATGTTTATTCTCCGAGCACATTTCATCAGGCACCGTATGTTTATAGCGTGGACATTTTTTTTTGCGGGTGCTGATAACCAGTTTTTGCCTACAATCCATTGGTATTTATTGTTTAAGGGTAGCCATTCACCTACAGAGAGGCTGATGACATATAGAATTATCAGCAGTTAGCAGTTTGGAGTTGGAAAATTCTGTCTTGCATCCATTATGGCAATGGAACAGAATTTTAAAACTTTTTTGGATAATTTGGTGACTGATAAGGATGATCCTTCATCTTTCAATTTGTTGAAAGAATTGAGGAGTATTATTTTAGGAACTGAGCAGTCTGACATGCAGCAACAGTTCAAACTACACATGGATATTACAAAAAGGTTCAGTCGAATGTTTGGCATGTTAAACTGCTTAAGGCATACTCAAATGCAAAAACAGCCCCACAGGGACTGTGTGTGTATGTTGAAACAGGGGTAGGGGCAAATTATGCCATTTTTATGAGGAAATGGCAGCAGATACAGCAAATGGCTTCTGATGGGTTTATTTTGCTTCTGGTGGAATATTATGAGCAGCAATTGCCAAGTTTAGTAGCCAGACTGAATGAATGCTATGAGCAGATTAAGAGGGTTTTCTACTCAACAGTGTTATGCAGAGAAACATGCCACGTATATTACAGAAACTGATAAATATGCTCAGGAGTCACAGGCATGAAAGATTAAAAAATACCAACAGGATCTAAATGACTTTAACAATGAAAATGTATATACATGGAAGAAAAATAAGAAGGCTGTCCGTTTTTCGGAAAGTAAAAGTGGGAATAATTCTAATAGACCTAAGAGGAAAAGGGTTAGGTCTATTTTGAGGATGACTAATCATATGCCCAGCACGTCAGGCTATTCTAATACCGATACCAAGACTGATACGGGGGAATTGGGGTCTCTGATTTCCCCAGTATCTAAGAGATCGAGAGCCCCTTTAGAAGGGGAGGCTGCAAACACAAGAAGCAAGGCAGTAGAGCAGATGTCGATCAACAGCCTACAGACATTTTAGACAGGCCTGTTTCCAATATTGGGGACAGTGATGAAAACCAATTGGCAGTTAACTTGACGGATTATGGTTTTTCATCAGTAAAGTTACAATTGTTGAATAACGGATTGGGATTTGTGCCATCATTCTATGTTTCTCATTATGCTGTTGTCAAAGATGTAAAAGATTTTTGTTGTTTACTTAATTTAAAATATATTTTTGCACAGAGTCAGCATGTACTATCGGTCATAGATACGGCTACATTTAATTTTAAAAAATCTAAGTTTCAGCCTCCTTATCAGGGGTCAGTTAAGATCTTTGAACAGCTAGTATTGCATGGGTTGCATGTGCATCAGAGTGTAATTTTTACGAACTTAATTTAACGAGGGATGAATATAAAGCCTTGGGGCTATTAAAGCATAATGAGAGGTTGGTGATTTCTGGAGTGGACAAGGGAGGAGCTATTGTGGTATGGGATAAACATGATTATACCCATGAGGCTGGTAGACATTTAGCAGATGCGGGATCCTATTGCCACCTTCCATTTAACCCCACACCGGTATTTAAGAACATTGTTGATGCTTTTTTAGAGCAGTAGAAGGCATCAGGAGTTATTTCTGATATATTGGTTGGTCAATTGAAGGTAGAGGATCCACAACCACAATATTTTTATTTAGTACCTAAGATCCACAAATCCGTTACCCAACCTCCAGGGCGTCCCAGTGTGGCAGGAAGAGGTTTTCTTATTGAACCTCTTTCAGAGTACCTTAAGTTTAAACTCAAACCCTTGTTGGTATTTATATGGGCTAGAATCAAAGATAACAATCAGGTTTTGACACTTATGAATGATTTGCAAATCCCAAATAATGCATATTTAGGGACCCTGGATGTACAAGCACTGTATACTAGCATCCCACATGAAGGGGGGATAATGGCTACAAAGTATTAGATGCAATACTCAGGCATATGTAATGAAGCTGAAATGGAATTTTTACTGACCCTGTTAGGGTGGATATTAGAGCACAATGCTTTTGTATATGGACAAGAGTGGTAAGATAAAAGGAACAGCCATGGAGGCTACATTTACCCCTATTTACATGGACCTTTTTATGGGTTACTTTGAGTATCAATACATATATAGTGAAAAAAATGTACTTTCATCCCAGTCGATTATGTGGCACAGATACTTGGATGATTGCTGGCTAGTGTGGAATGGTAATGTTGATTGCTGGTGCGCATTTGTAGTTTATTTAAATAACAATAAACATGATATACATTTTAGTGGCAAGATTATTGACTTTTTGGATGTAAATGTCACTAAAGCTATAGATGGTACAATGGTAACTAATATATACAGGAAACCTTTTACCAAAAATTCTTTGTTGCACGCCAGCAGTTACCACCCGGGGGCATATTATAAATTATATTCTGAAAGCCCAGCTTCAGTGAATCAAACATATCTGCACCACGTACAGGGATTTTACAGAGGAGGCTTTATATCTTAAGTCTAGGTTTACAGCCAGAGGATACCATGTTTCGGTGATTAAACAAGCATATGAGCAATCTAATTTTACATCTAGGGCTGACCTGTTAGGGGGGGGAAGAGAGAAAGCATCACAGGAGGGTGAAAAACTTAGAATGATAACTACCTTTGGCGACAGTACATTTAAGATTCAGTCAGTTATATCTAAACATTGGCACATTTTGAAGGCAGATCCATTTTTTTCAACACTGCTAGATGACAAATGCAGTTTTGGGTTCCGGAAAGGCAAAACAATAGGGCAACATTTATCTGGGTACAAAAAGGGCCATACTGTAGATAGCGGCTATGTTATGAAAAGGTTAGTGGGCAGTATGTTTTGTGGGCATTGCAAATATTGTAATCGTATTTTGAGGACCAAATCTTTTACCTCAGTAAATACCCTGAATGTATATGATATCAGACATTAGATTACATGCAGTAGTGAATGGGTAGTGTACATGGCAGTATGTCAATGTGGATCATTTTATACAGGGCAGATATCATGTACATTTAAAACACGTATAGTACTACATGTGAGTGATATTAAATGTAAACACACTTGTAGTGCATTGTACAAACACATTATACAACATAGTACAGCCCATTTTGTTTTTTGGGGATTGATAAGGTGGTAGGGGATAATTTGACTGTGTCCAAGAAACATCAACTATTGACTAAGAAGGAACGTATGTGGATTACAAATTTGGGAGCCCTATTTAAACCAGGTCTTAATGGCCATTGGTAATATAGAAAGCCTTCAGGTTATTATTTTTATTCTTATTTTATTTTTCGCCATATAGTTATTTAGGGTTATGGTATTGCATACCTTTGCTGTGTAATATGGAATATTTTGGTGCTACAGGATTGTAATCAAGTTTGATCAAACTTATGGGTTTGGGTCACTTTAAATGTGTATGTATTTATAATGTATAGTTTCCATTGCATTGAGACACACACTGGTGACACCATGCGGCGAAACCGGTCTTGGTGGCAGAATGCTGAATAAACTTTGTTTGCTCTACTGTCTTTTATTTTTCTTTATGTGCTGGAGTTATTGTTGACTGGATGTTTATTCTTTGAGCACATTTCATTGGGCACTGTAATTTTGTAGCATATATATATATATATATATATATATATATATATATATATATATATATATACATATATATATATATATATATATATATATATATATATATATATATATATATATATATATATATATACCCACACACATATGGGTCTACTTTCTTTTAATGAATACACACATTACTGAAACTCAGTTCGCGAACTCCAAAGCTCTGAAAGTGCAGTTCAACAAAACTACAATTTACTGAAGCACACGTCTCCGAACACTGATTACCATGTCTGGTATCTAATTCAACAGCTGATGCAAACATGTATATTGTTCTCATTTTATTGTGTAAAGTATTACTGGGACTGAATATTATTTAGCACTAGGAACATTATGACGTAGATCGCAGTACAGTGCAGGTAAGGAAATTTACCTTTTTCCCCACTGTAGTGCGATATCAGAGTTGGAACATATAATTTGCAAGAGGTGTGGGGGGCACAGCCCCTCAACATGGGAGGTGCAGGAGGGCTTGCCCCCCACCTCACAAAAATGTTTATGAAGGTTATTTTTTTGTTTATTTTGTGGTTTCAGAGATGTGTGCTTTGGTAAAGTGCAGTTTCATTGAGCTGCACTTTCCAAGGTTTAGAGTCCACGATGTGGGTTTCGGTATGTGTATATATATATATATATATATATATATATATATATATATATATGTATATATCTCTTTCTCTCTATACACATGCACACACGTATACACGTGCACTCACATACATGCTACATCTGAACAATGTATTGCTCTGTCCAGCCACGTGCTCTTTCACAAGGTATCCATTCTACCTACATGCATATGTCTTAAACAATTAATGTTTTCCCTTAGTAACCCTATAGCCTACTTGAGTCTTCTTGAAAATGATAACACCTCCTCAACTTTTTTTCTGTTCTTAGTTACATTCCTCCCCCCTTATTTATGCTGCTTGTTTTCCTTATTGTAACGCTTTCCCCTCAAAATGCACAATTACATCTTGATCGATTAATGTACTCATTTAATTTCAAATCAGCCTTTATTTTTTCCTTCTTGTGAATAGAAAATTAATGTGAAACAAAATTCATAAAAGGGTTGTAGCATCCCAAGTATAAAAGAACAAGAATTGTGGTTTATGAGTGTAAGAGCATGTGGGAATGTGTGTGAGTATGACGTCTCGTTGTGTGGAAGTATTTGGACATCTGTGAGTATTTGCTTATGTATGTGTGCATGTCATATAAAGTGAGATATACTTAGAAATATGAAAATTCAGGTGCAATAATGGTGAAATTCTTACTCATCTGACATGTATATGCAACTGCAAGAACCCAAGCAAATTAAATCAAAGCAGATTAATGACAAATCAAGGAAGCTGTAAAGGTTACTGGTAGAAACAGTTTGGTCATCTAGTTTCCATCATGGATGTCCTGATAACTATTTCTATAAAACAGGGAATGCAGTGCAAATGTGTTCCAATACTGAAGCAGGTCTGCAGACCTAGCTCTTAGTATTCACCTGTCCATACTCTACGGAATCTATGCAACATTAGAAATCAGGGTCTGAGGCTCAAATAAGCTGCACCAAACACACATAAACAAACCTTGAACTGCTTAACCAAACAACCAGACATTTCTCCATGGCTTAGTAAGTCCAACCAAACAGTATCCTAAACAAACTGAACTCCAAGCAATTATAGTCAGTCCTGCCACCCCCCCCCCCCAAAATTATTCCTGTTGAAGCCATTGGCCAGTACTTCCCCTAACCTTCTGTAGCTAACCTTATTGAAACTGGCATCTTGAGACAATGTAAGAATTCTCTCATGCTGTCTGATGATCATCTACTACAGCATAGTGCAGTGTGTGAGAGATGTACATATATAATATATTTTCTGACAGAAATCTCACAAACAGTAAACTCAGACACCAAAATTGTTAGCAGTGCTTCATACACCACACCACACCAAGGCCAAAACAATACACATAATCCATCATATGTTGAAGTTCTAAAGTTTAACTTACGTAAGCCTGAAAGACCTACAAACTGCAACATAGACACAAAACGTCCTCATCAAGTTAAGCCTAGCACCTCACATAACACAAGGAGTCCCAAAGTCACAGATGCTGAGACATTAAGGCAGGCATCTACCCAACCAAACATTGTAGTTGTAGGTGAGTACATTGTAAGGCATATAGTTGTACTTCTTACCAGTCTGAGCAAGGAAAGGGTGATGTTTAGTTGTTTGTCTGATGCCAGGATCCATTTAATAATACATGCACTCAAGTCCTTGAACAACAAGTACCGGCAGTACTCTGTTATAGTTCATGCCGGTGTCAATGACTTGAGGTGTATCTCCCTGGACTATATGTAGAGAGGCATGATGGAGCTCTCAAACTGTGTGTCCAAGGCAGGTATGAGCCTAGCACAGAGCTGTATTCTACCTTCTTTATGGATGATGCCACAATATGAGCAAAAAATAATTGATTTCCATAATTTTTTGGGGTCTTTCGAAGGGGGTCCAATATTTGTCAGCCTGGGAGGATATGATTGACTGACTAGACTGCTTCCAAAAGGATGGCCTGCATTTCATCCATCTAGTGTTTTAATTACTGCAAAGACATTGTCCACCTCTATAGTGCCTTTAGACAATACCAGCCTGATAAACCTACTAACATAACAAACAAGCAAAGGAGAATATGAAGAGATCACCAATCAGTACTCTGAGGCTAAACAAGAATATTCCCACCTCACCCTGGAGGATGTAAAGGTCTGTGTAGTGACTGACACATGGTTTAAAATTTCAGAAAGCCCTCCAGCTGTGTAGGGCTGCAACGCCTTCCACACATTTAGAGCAGGAATAATAGATGCAGGTGACTCAGTCTTCATCCAGAACAGACCCACATCAAGGCTGGTAATGCATCATAAAGCACTAGATCTTCTTCATGTACAAATAACCATCAGAAAGATCCTATAAGATATATTACAAAGCTATGGAACTTCCTCTATAACCCAAGAATGCCAAAACACTTATCTACAGGAAATGAAATCACTCAGTATTAGCCCAATATCATTTCCTTAGGTGAGCTATACTATCCAGCTAGAGACTGGGAAACCTAGACTGCCACGAGTGCACAAACACTTTGTGAATATAAATACCCAGGAATAATTAGTCAGCACACTCACTAGAGGAAATAATATCTTGGATCTTGTCCTTATCTTTCAACAACCCTTTCATATCTTTGTAATTTGCTATGTCATTGTATAAAGCTGTCTCCTTTGAAATAAAATTAAAACCAGCCACCCCTTCCACCCAAGGTACCTTTAGAAATTTTCCAAGACAAACTACCTACTCCTAAGTGATACATTGGCAAGCTTTGGATCTGCACCAGACCCAGTTAACTCTACTGAATATGCAGAAATGTACACCACCACACTTTATCAGCCTGTAAATAGCTGCAAAGATGCAGCTGTACCCCATAGGAGCAAAGGCAGGACAAACCTCAGAAACAAGCCTCTGTGACAAAGAAAATTTTGGCCAAAAGTAAGAAAAGCAATTCTCAGAATGATACAGCCCTTGTCATTGAAATAAAGAGTGCAGGATCTTAAGAAAATCCACCAAAGCTAAGTCTGAGGTTAAAATAGCTACCCCAGCCCAAGACAATCACAAGGCCTTTTTAGTTATGTTCTTAATCTCAGGAACACAAAGCAGCAATGCACTGAGGTGATTGTCAACTATGTTACCTACAATGAGGGTGAAGATATAGCAAACCTACTGGCTGATAAATTCACCTAAAACTTTACCTCTCTGTCCCTTCAATCTGGCCCACAAGATCATATTTCTCAATCTCTTAGTGCAAGACATCTGGACAAAGCTTAAAATAATAAGAGGACAAATGCCAAAATGGGAATACATTTTAAATATTGCTCTTATAAACTTAGGACATTGCTAGAGTAACAGGATTTGTGTTAGAATGCATTTTCTGAATATTATGAAAGTCTGAAACTCAGCTATATGTCATCATTTAGAGAATTAACTCATCAGTGATTTGCCAGAAAACCACATATTTCATGAGGAATAGAGCAAACATATGAGGCAAAAATGTGGGCATTCTGTAAAAATCTGGACAGTTGAGTGGTATGCACAAGATATATCTGAAACTGACTCGCCACTAGCTATGACATAAGACCAAGTCCTACAGTAACAATCAAAAGCTAAAAATAATGTGTCAATGAGGTCTGACAATATCCTTGGATGCATCCTAAATAGCATTAAGCATGATTTATCCACCTCCCTTAACAATGTTGTTCAACCTCAGCCATCATACAAGTTTTGAACCAAATGAATGGAGAACAGCTATAGTCATTCCCCCTGTATAAGGGAGGACTTTCCACAGACCCAAGGAATTACAGACCCATATGTTTGACCAGCCTCATATGCGAAGCCATGGAAAGACTTATTATAGAACTAAGCAATAAGAACATAGTAAACCTCCAAACACTGGACATGTCATAGTTTGTAATCATCAAGAGCAAGTCATGCTTAGTCAGCTTGGTGCACTTCACTATAGCAATGGATAAATGTAAAATAGAACACACAGTCTACATCAACTTAGCCAAGGTTTTTTACACAATCCCCCACCCACGCATAGCAGAAAAGGTAAGTAAACTGGGAATAAACTCCTATGTCATCCACTGGGTTGACATCTGGCTCACAGATAAGATGCAGGGGATCAAAAGTTACCCCCACAAAGAGATCAGTCGCCAGTGGAGTCCCCCAGGATTCTGTTCCTGGACCTTTCCTATTTGGCATCTACTTCTCTGTTATAAAACCCAATACCAAATCACTCTGGTTAAATATGTTTGCAGATGATTGCAAACTAATAGCAGTTACACAATACTGCATGAAGGTTTGCACCAAATAAATAACTTCTGTCAGAATTATGGAATGAGACTACCTGCAAAAAAATGTATTACCATAGCCTTTGGGAAATTTTCTACCCCAAGGAACTACCACAGGCCCTTATAAACATAGCCAAGAGTTTAGCCCATGTTTAGACAAGTCAGCACCCAATGCCCCTGTCCAGCAGGGACACAGGTGGAATCCCTATGGTATATTTTCTGTTTCCCATCCACTTATCGAGGTTGCACTTAAAAAGGGGTAAAGAGCTACTCTGCTTGACCTGGAGAGGGACTCCATTCCATAGATGGGGGAGTCTCTGGGACACAAATCTGTCCTGCCAACAAGTCCTGTTGATGTCACACACCAGGTTGATGCCGAGCATGCGAGTTACTTGAGTGGAGCTTGACTTGCGGATATGCAGCAGTCCCATCAAGGTGGGGTCCGTGATTGCCTTGTATGACAAACAGAGGTCACCTCTGAGAAGTATGTATGAAACAGAGTAGAGGGATAGGAATTTTAGCCTATCTGTGTAGAGTAGATGTTTGAGGCCCTGGATTCTCCTGGTGAGGAACCTCTGTGGTCTCTCCAGCTGTGCATGTGCTTTGTGAAGTACATGCCAAAAGGGGGCATTGTACTCAATAATGGGCCGTATAAGGGAAGAATACAGGGATGTTATGATCTCCTTGTCCCTGGATGAGATACCCTTACTTATGAGGTGGGCCATGTACAAGGATTTCCATACAATGGAAGCAACATGGGTCAAAAGTCAGGTTGCTATCAACCTGCGTGCCCAAATCCTTCACGACTGATTGTGTGCTTAGGATGTTGTTATTAATGTGATAATTTGTGTGGATGATACTCTCTTCAAAGGGGATGATGATGCATTTTTTGGTATTCAGCTTGAGGCCATGTTTCTGGTACCAGTCATTTATCTGGTTGAGACCTTCTTGGAGGATGTCCACATCACTAGGGGAATTGATGACAGCACCCAGCTTGTAGTCATCTGCAAATTTGGTCAGCCATAACCCACTGGTTTTGGCCTGCACTTCAGAAAAGTATACCCCAAATAATAGTGGCCCCAAGACTGAACCTTGGCATATGCCACTTGTTTCAGGTCTACAGCTTGAGGTGGCCTCCCCTATTTTAACTAGGTGGGTTCTATCAGTGAGGCAGTTAGCTAACCATCTGGTAACATATGGATTGATGCCTAGTTGAGAGAGTTATCTATTATGCCTGAGTGGGGAATAGTGTTGAAGGCTTTGTCCAGTTCAAGGTAGGCAGTGTGCACTGTCTTCTCCTCATCCATGGCTTTGGTGACTGTCTCAAAAAAGTCTACCAAATTTAACATACATGACCTTCCCTTGATGAAGCCAAACTATGTGGGATCGAGTGTTTGAAAGTTTCCAATGTCCTTGTTGATGAGGTCCACGATAATCCATACCATGGCCTTGCAGATCAGGCTAGTTAGGGTGATGGGTCTATAATTTCCTGGATCAGTGGGCGCTCCACCTTTGTGTAAAGGAATGACAATGGTTGTCCTCCACTCAGCTGGGATAAAGCCAGTACTCAGGCTTTGGTTGAATAGGACGCCTAATGGTGCTGCAAGTTCATGCCTGAGTTCACATACGGTGCAGCTTGGTATGTTATCGGGTCCCATGGAAGTTGTATTTTTTGCCTTTCAGAGAGCAGTGATGATGTGTTCCCTAGATGTAAGGAGAATGAGGTGGGTACTGGGGATGTCTTGATTTACTGATGGGGGGACAGAAGGGTGAAATGTTCACTGAATCTGTCAGCCAGCAAGTTTGTTATATCTATGGCATTTGTATACGTGGTGTTCTTGACTACCAGTTCTGAACAGATCTGGGTGCTTCCAATATTGACAATATACCTCTGAAAGTTGACCTAGTTTTTTGAGATCTGGGAATTTTTGTGGACAATGATCTAACACTCAGTCAACATGTGTCCACTGTCAGAAGAAAATCATCCTATTTTGCGAAGCTTATAAACAAAGCCAGTCAGTAAATATAATTCCCCCTTTGAAATGTATCAGTTCAGACACATGCAATACTTGGAATGCCTACCAATTTACCTTACTAAGGGATACAAGATCTAAACAATGCGTTCCACCTCAAAGCCTTGTCACTATACTCACTATCCTACAGTCTGCGGAGCAGTCACTTGTATCTGTCATACAAAGTATCATCTGAACCAATATAAATGACTCTATTGCACATCACTAACTCAAATGGCATCAAAATAGTTGGTACAAGTATCTAAACCTCTTCTGCAAGATCAAGAGATTGGTTTGCAAGAGTGGGTATATCTTGCAGGAGATACTACTACTCTGGAATAGATGCCTCGTCTACGTAAAACAAAGCTCATCCTTGTCCATATTCAATCTCAGCCTGCATCTATGGATGGGTAATAGGAAATTTACCCCAGGACTGCCTCCTGAACTACTAATGGACAGCGGCAGCTACTAAATCATTTATCCTAGACATGGAGTCCTTCAGATTACCTATGATAAGAGCCTAGTTATTCTCAAAAGGAGTAATTATATTTATCAACCATGAGATTGGTAATGCCAATCTAACACCAAAGAGGATAGGTTAATTCAAGGATCAAATGGGTAGTTGGTTAGGCTTAGAAAGCCCCACAAGTGCAACTAGCCTAGTACATAGCTAGATACCTATAATAAGATTGTTCTATTGCATTTGTCTTTATTTGCTTGTTTGTTTAATAACTTGGTTAAGACCCACTTGAGGAGAATGAGGTTATCACTTCACTGAAGTCATCTCAGCATTACTCTCTATTTTTTGTTCTGCATACAGTTTATTGACATCTGTTTTACTTTTAAATTCAGTAATTTCAGAGCTAGTACTAATTAACAAATCCCATGCATCTAATTCAAATAAATAAAATGACAATATGAAATGTAGCAAACAGTTTTTAAAGAAGTTGGTCTCTGGTTACAAATACTCACAAAAATGCAGAGTACTATAAAATCTACAGTGTTGTACATAATTCAGGCATAATGTAATGGCAGCTAATTGAATCTGTTTAATACCCAACTTAGATGACATGCTGCCAAAATATTACAAATTGTTTTAAATTTTAGGAGGTTCAGCAATACATTTTGCATTTATTTACCTAGCAATCAACGTCAACTGTAAAACAAAATAGTAAATTGCCTACTTGCAGCCCTAGAGATAATTAATTACTGGAAGCAGTATATAATGAAGCTGCATCATATGCAGTAGAAATAAGGGTTATTGTCTAAACAGAGAAACAACTTCCTAGATGAGAAGCAAGTCTGAATTTTTTTTTTCAGAAAAAAAAACTATTCATTGAATTATCTGGTACAGCTAATACAGTAATGTTTGAATTTTCTCAGTTCCACACAAACACATATCTTCTAGATGGCAAATATAGTTGGTCTCTGTATGACTCCTGAAGTTAAATTAGTCAGGTTACTGATAGGACAGCAGCTCTTTTATTTCATGTTTCTGCCAGAAATGCAACAAATGCTGCACTTCAGAGATAATGCATCAGCAGTTTCCACTTGCCTAGAATTTTTATCATGATGTTAAAGAAGAACAGAATCATCCTAGGTGATCATTTTTTTTTGTCCTTTTCCATGATTACAGGTTGTTGTGGGACTGAAAGAAACAGTATAAAGATCTAGCACCAAGAATATATGTACATTTTGAAACAGCTGCAACAGTCTTGTGTCACATGGAATGGCTGACAATAAAATGCAGATGGATATGGTGATGATGTAATCCTGCATTTAATTCCTCTGTCTCTACTTCTGTCTACATTGTGTGACTGTGTGAGTTTCAAGCAAATCTATTCTGATAAGGCCAGTATAATCTTATTCACAATAGGCGCTCCTGCTAACTAAGTCTATCTAGTTAATAAATAAATTACCTAGAGAAAATAAAAAGCCAAGTTTCAAAGTAGCATGAAAAGAAACTTCTGATCAACTTAGGAAAACATCAAGGGTTGCTATGGGTTAAAGGTCTTATATGTGCAGCATTTGTGTTTTTCATTAGACTTGGACTAAAACGAACATCACTAGCATTTGTAGTCATCTTTTGATCACTTTCTTGTTTAAGGTGAACTTTCAAATGAGCTACAGAAGTGGTGAAGGCCTGCAGTTGTATTATTATTGTTATTATTATTATTATTATTATTATTATTATTATTATTATTATTATTATTGTTATTATTATTATTATTATTATTATTATTATTATTATTATTATTATTATTATTATTATTGTTATTATTGTTATTATTATTGTTATTATTATTATTATTATTATTATTATTATTATTATTATTATTGTTATCCACATGTCCAAAGAAATGACATTCAAGTATATGTTGTGCTGTTGTTTGGAAGCTACCAAACTACTATGTAATAATTAGATCTATGCCAGGACTGGACCCAGTGCAGGATGCTTGAAGAGTGGGTAAGGATGAGAGAGAGAGAGACAGACAGAGAGACAGAGGGACCAAGATAGAGAAACAGAGAGACAGACAGAGAGAGAGACAAAGAGACAGAGAGAGACAGAGAGAAAGGGAGACAGAGACAGAGCAAGACAGTGTGTGTGTGTGTGTGTGTGTGTGTGTGTGTGTGTGTGTGTGTGTGTGTGTGTGTGTGTGTGTGTGCATGTATACATGCATATATGTTTACATGTACAAGTGAGTGTGTGGGGTGGCATATGTAAGACCATTTGTTGGATATATCTGATACTATGAAAAGATAGAGGGGCTGCATAAATTATTCCAAAAGTGATTAAGTCATAAGGATGAAGCATGTGCACAAGCAATATATGGTGTCAATATTCCTGGAACTGAAATACTGCATTTATCCATTAGAATTTTTTACTTCCTTGATTTTAAATAGGAAATCATTCAATTTACTAGTAGCTGAATTCATCTTGACTCATTTCATGTTAATTCTACCTCTTTTCCCCACTGTGCTTCGATCTCAGAGGTAAGTGTAGAATAAGCTTGGGTTGGTAAGTTCATGGCATGCTACATTGTGCAGCCCTACTGTGGAGCAGAATAACAGTGATCTGAACACATACAGAAAGGGATGGAGTTTTCTAAGTGATGTGATTTGCAGATCTTTTTCATAGTTTCATAGTTTCATAGTAGTGTACTAGGCTATCTGCCCGGGGGCATTTACAAGCCTAGCCAACAGTGATGTGGCTTTACGCCACCCCATACTATGTAGTTGCGCCTCTCTAGTAGTGACACATGTGGAACCCCATTATTTAGTAAACTATACCTCTGTCTAGTAGTGACACTGAGGTCACTCCCGGGGTAAACTTGCGATCTCCCATCCATGCATCGAGATTTTTCTTGAACAGTGCCAATGAAGGGCTCTGTCTCACGTGAACTGGGATTTTGTTCCAGAGTATGGGTAACCTCTGTGTTATGAATCTATCCCTCCAGCATGTCCTATTCATATTTGTGCAGAGGTTGAAATATTTAGCTCGTGTGGTTCTGGTGGATTTGGATTTTTGAGATGGAGCATGTCCATCAATTCCTGGTTGGACATGGCCCTGTATGTTAGGCACAAATCACCTCTGAGCAGGCGGTATGCTACTGAATAGAGCTGGAGTTTCTTTAATCTAGCTGGATAAGGCACATGTTTTAGACCTATGATCCTCTTGGTGAGGTATCTTTCCAGTTGCTGCATGTGCCGGGTGAGATACATCCCAAATGGAGCATTATATTCGATCATGGGCCTGATGAGGGAGGAATACAGAGGTACAATGACCTCCTTTGATCTGGATGAGAATCCCTTCATGATGAGATGGGCTAGGTAGAAAGTCTTTCTGACCACTTTGGCAACATGGTTGTCAAGGAGAGGTCACTATCGACTTGAGTCCCCAGGTCTCTGATTACATCTTCTGTATTCAGTGGGTTATTGTCTACGTGATAGTTTGTGGGTACTTTGTTTTTCCCAAAGGGGATGACTATACATTTTTGGCGTTAAGTTTGAGGCCATGATTCCGGCACCAGTTGTCCGTTTCAGTGAGACCTTTCTGTAGGATGTGTGTCAGCAGGTGAATCCACTATGGCCCAGTTTGCAGTCATCTGCAAACTTTGTCAGCCATAATCCTTCCATGTTTGCTTTCACATCTGAAAAATAAATGCCGAATAGGAGTGGACCCAAGACTGAGCCCTGTGGGACACCACTTGTCACGCGTTTCGAGTCTGACATGGCTCCAGCAATTTTAACCTTATGGGTTCTGTTTTTAGCCAATTTGCTACCCATCTTGTGACATATGGATTTACATTTAGGCTGCTGAGCTTGTCGATGATGCCAGAGTGTGGTATTGTGTCAAAGGCCTTAGCCAAGTCCAAATAGGCAGTGTGGACAGCCTTGCCCTCATCGATGGCACTAGTGACTGTCTCAAAGAAGTCAACCAGGATTAAGAGGCAGGATCTGCCAATTACAAAACCGAAGAGTGAGGGAACAAGGGTCTGCAGATCACCAATGTCGCCATTATGAGTTCCATGATGATCCTTTCCATAGCCTTACAGATCAGGCTGGTTAAACTTATGGGCGGTAGTTACCTGGGTCAGTTAATTTCCCCTTTATGGAGTGGGACCACTGTTGCTGTGTGCCAGTGTTCAGGTACATATCCTGTAGTGAGGCTAAGATTGAATAGAGTTCTTAGGGGCGGGTTTAGTTCATCTTGGAGTTCACGTAACACGCAACCGGGGATACCATCGGGTCCCATAGATGCTGTGTTTTTTGCCTTGTTGAGTGCTGATTTCACCTGTGTGTCTGTGATGACAGGTAGGTTACATTCAGCAGGGATAGTTACTTCATCTTTAGGGGGTGAGGGAGGGGAGAAATTTGCACTGAACCTATCTGCCAGAATGTTGGCAATGTCAATAGGATCAGTGAATTTTTTGTTATTGTGTACCAGCTCAGAGCATATCTGAGAATTTCCTCCCAAGGTTCTGACATAATTGAAGAAGGCTTTATGATTGTCTTTGGTATCCTTGGCAATTTGTTTCTCAAAGTTTGCTTTAGATGTTTTTATGAGAGGCGTAGTTTTTACTTGTGCTGATCAGGAAGCCTTTCCCTTGTGGGATTTGGCTCTGTCCTGCAGCAGCTTCCTTCTTTGTTGTACAGTTTGTTTATAGCGGGGTCCACCAAACAGGCGTTTCCCTTGGTGGAGAGGGTCTTGGTTTTAGTTGGGATTGCCTGATCCATGCATTCCTGGAGATGTCCATAGAAGGCTTTTGTGAAGGATTCAGCATTTTGGGATGTGGTTTCCATTGACCCAGTAGGCTTAAAGGATATCATTTCCGACTTAAGGAGCTCAAAGTCAGCTTTTGAGAAGTTTTTCACTGTAGTCTTTTGTTCTGGGGGTGGGGTGGATATGTACATCCAACGTGATCAGTTTATGATCAGATCTTACTAGTGAGGGGTTTATATCCGTATGGAGCATTTGGACCCCATGTTTGTGATGATCAGGTCAAGTATATTATCTCTCCTCGTAGGAGAGGTGACCAGTTGTTCCATAGCATTTGAGTTTATGAATTCCAGGAATCTTTGGGCCAGGGTGTTAGGGCTAGAATAGTGGGCCCAGTCTATGTTAGTAATTGAAGTCACCCAATATGATGGTGTTTGGTGTGACATTCATATCCTCCAGTGTTTTCAGGAATGCTTGATGGGATTCCTGGGATTGGGAGGGTGTTCTATAACATGCGACCAGTTGTATGGCAGTTTTACCTATGGTGAGTAAAACTTGTATGGTTTCTGATGCTTCATGAGCAGCCACCAATCGAGAGGTGTAGGTGTCTTTTATGAAAATGGACACTCCCCTCCTTTGTGGTTCGGCCTGGAACTTGAGGCGAAATGCATGATATGAGGTATAGCCTGGTAGTGCTGGAGTACTCTCAGGAGCCTTGAACCAGGTTTCAGTTACTGCACAGACATCGATGTTCTCCATACTGAGAAGTGCTCGAGTGCCTGCATCTTGAGATTTAGACTTCTGGCGTTGAGCAGCATTACACCCTTAATTTTTTCCATTTTTGTTCTGCATACAGTTTATTGACATCTGTTTTACTTTTTAAATTCAGTAATTTCAGAGCTAGTACTAAATGCATCTATAAAATGACAATATGAAATGTAGCAACAGTTTTTAAAGAAGTTGGTCTCTGGTTACAAATACTCACAAAATGCAGAGTACTATAAAATCTACAGTGTTGTACATATCATCCCAGGCTGACAGACATTGGATCTGTTTAATACCCTAGAATGACATGCCAGTGATTACCAATTGTTTTAAAACTGATCATTTTGCATTTATTTACCTAGGCATCATTCTTGTAAAACAAGGCAGGATGCCTACTCAGGGTCAGAGGTCATACCAGTCTGGACTACATAATCGAAGCTCCTCAATGTAAGGGTTGGTAAAAAACAAGAAAACAACTCCTAGAGATGAAGAATAGTTTTTTTTTTTTTCAGAAAAAAACTATTCATTGAATTATCTGGGTAATGTTTCTCAGTTCCACACAAACACATATCTTCTAGATGGCAAATATAGTTGTGACTCCTGAAGTTAAATTAGTCAGGTTACTGATAGGACAGCAGCTCTTTATTTCATGTTTCTGCCAGAAATGCAACAAATGCTGCACTTCAGAGATAATGCATCAGCAGTTTCCACTTGCCTAGAATTTTATCATGACGCTTAAGAAGAACAGAATCATCCTAGGTGATCATTTTTTTTTGTCCTTTTCCATGATTACAGGTTGTTGTGGGACTGAAGTCTTGTGTCACATGGAATGGCTGACAATAAAATGCAGATGGATATGGTGATGATGTAATCCTGCATTTAATTCCTCTGTCTCTACTTCTGTCTACATTGTGTGACTGTGTGAGTTTCAAGCAAATCTATTCTGATAAAGTATAATCTTATTCACACCTGCTAACTAAGTCTATCTGGTTAATAAATAAATTACCTAGGGAAAACATCGAGGGTTGCTATGGGTTGGTCTTATATGTGCAGCATTTGTGTTTTTCATTAGACTTGGACTAAACATCACTAGCATTTGTAGTCATCTTTTGATCACTTTCTTGTTTAAGGTGAACTTTCAAATGAGCTACAAGTGGTGAAGGCCTCCAGTATTATTATTGTTATTATTATTATTATTATTATTATTATTATTATTATTAATGTTGTGCTGTTGTTTGGGCTACCAAACTACTATGTAATAATTAGATCTTGCCAGGACTGGACCCAGTGCAGGATGCTTGAAGAGTGGGTAAGGATGAGAGAGAAGACAGAGAGAAGAGGGGACCATAGAGAGAAAGAGAGAACAGACAGAGGAGAGAGAGAGACAAAGAGACAAGAGAGACAGGAGACAGGAGACAGAGCAAGAGCAAAGACAGTGCGTGTGTGTGTGTGTGTGTGTGTGTGTGTGTGTGTGTGTGTGTGTGTGCATGTATACATGCATATATGTTTACATGTACAAGTGAATGTGTGGGGTGGCATATGTAAGACCATTTGTTGGATATATCTGATACTATGAAAAGACACACACACACATGCACATACAGGCCTGCATAAATTCCCAGATTAAGTCACAGCTGAACAAGCAATATATGGTGTCAATATTCCTGGAACTAAAATACTGCATTTATCCATTAGAATATTTTAAATAGGAAATCATTCAATTTACTAGAAGTGGATATTCACATGGTAGTGGATACCTGTACTGTGCTTGATCTCAGAGGTAAGAGTGCTTGGTTTGGTAAGTTCATGGCTTGCTACATTGTGCAGCCCTAGAAGCAGAATAACAGTGATCTGAACACATACAGATAGACTGAATAGAGTTTCTAAGGGAAAAATTGAAGAGCAGACTGAATTTAGATTATTTTACCTAAATTTATGTAAGTTTTTTTGTATTTTGCATTAGGAGTGCTCTTAGTTGTGATTGTGTTTGTTTTAGAGAGTAGCAAAAAAGGTTTGGTTGACGTTGATGCATATACAAAGTGAATGTTTAAATCTCTTCATGATAGTGAAGTTATTAATGTAAAGAAAAATTACTTTCTTCTTCTGCTGTGAGTAACCTGGCATTTGGTTTTGGTGAGGAAGCAGTGATTTCACTTGGTACTGAGATTATGTCCTAAATACTGGCCTTAAGAACTTACCATGGTGACTGGTCAATGTAAGTAAAAAGAGTGGAGTTTTGTTCTTTAGTTACAGTCAGTGTAAAGATTCACTGAAATGATAGATGCTCAAATCTTTTTCATTTTTTGTGATTACTGAGAGGGCCATCTCTGTTTGAAGTCTCCCACACCATACTTTAGAGCTTGTTTATCTATTATCTGCTGCTATGGATTGTCCTTCACCCAATGAATCTTTAACAGTACTGACCTTGTCCTGCCTCTGCCATGGAGGTCATTATGGCTGCAGTTATTCTTCTCAGACCATTGGAAAAGGACTGAATATGTGCAGAAGACATCACCTGCAGGATAAGGATGTAAGCAGGTAATATTTTTAAGGAAGCTTTTTAATTGCTCTTATTTTTGTCTGCTCTGATGTCATTATATAGGTTTTATGTTGAGTCTGGGAGGTTTAATAATCTAATAAAGTGTAATTTTTATACTACTTGTGTACTACATTGTGTGTGTGTGTGTGTGTGTGTGTGTGTGTGTGTGTGTGTGTGTGTGTGTGTGTGTGTGTGTGTGTGTGTGTGTGTGTGTGTGTGTGTGTGTGTGTGTATACGAGTGTTTATGTATGTTTGCGTGCATGTGTGTCTGTACGTCTGTGTGTGTGTGTGTGTGTGTGTGTGTGTGTGTGTGTGTGTATACGAGTGTTTATGTATGTTTGCGTGCGTGTGTGTCTGTAGGCCTGTATGTGCATGTGTGTGTGTGTCTCTATGTGTGCATGTGTGCTTGTGTGCGTGTCTCTATGTGTGTGTGTGTGTGTGTGTGTGTGTGTGTGTGTGTGTGTGTGTGTGTGTGTGTGTGTGTGTGTGTGTGTGTGTGTGTGTGTGTGTGTTTATTACATGTGTTTTCCTTGTAGCCTGATTTACTGCTGCCCTGTTGCTTTTTGAAGAGTGGTTATGTGTACACATAATATGGAAATGTGTTTTTCTTTATGTGCAGAATTGTCTTTATTTTATTACTTATTAATTGCATGCCTGTATATTTGTGTCTGTTTCAGCAACTTTAATGACTTTACGATATTAATAAGATTTTCTTCCCACAATTTGTGTTCTAGTGTAATGTATGACAGATAGCTTAGTTTGTTGCAGAAAAAAGTCAAGTATCAGACCATATAGACCATAAACAAACTAAGAAAGATAAATAAGTAAAATGTTCCCATTCTAAAATAACAGCTGTAGACAATTATATAATGTGTACTCCTCATGTCTTTATAAACTTGAACCAGCCTATAGTTTGCAGCTAACTTTCTTCTCAAGTCAGGCTCAGCCTAATGCTTTTGATTTTCTTATGATCTGTATGTATTCGTCATGTTACTATTCCACTCTCAGTGTAAAGCTTCGTTTTATAAACCACTAGCATATATCTGGCAGTTCAGACTATCACTAAATGGTAAACACCAACTTACTGCCTAAAATTAGGTTCTGTACATCTTACCCAAGCTTTGGATCAGAGAATCACTGTGCTGTTTCCTTATTTTAATGTTACTTCTAAGAGGAATAAGCTCCCGGAGACTCTTTGAGAGCTTTATCATAAGACTAATTAGGAACCTACTGCAATACAAACTGTTATGAATCGTTAATGATGGTGTCGCTTGACTTATTAACTTTAGAACCTCCTTCTCGCCACTCCCTTATTTACTTTATTCTATCATGCTACCCAGTGTTATACTTTTTTTATATATTTTTCACTTCTTACTTTACTATCTTCCCTTCACAGCACTGGATAATGCATGCTTCTTTATGTCTACTGTGTATTTGTACAAGAATTCTCATTTTATGCTGTGTTGACCAGAGAGTTAATTATTACATATCTCATATACTCACATTTTTTTGTTATATAGATGGGAGAGTAGTGCAATGGTTAGTGCTGCTGCCTTGCCGCATTTGGTTCTCCAGTGTGGTTCTCAGCCTGATTCCTTTCTCTTTAAAGTTTGCATTTCCTCCTTGCATCCATAAGGGTCTTTGCTTGTTGCCCAAGCTTCTGCTCTAGTCAAAAGACATACCATAGGTGAACACATGATCCTTAAAATTGTCTGTAGGTGCAGATGTTGTGTGTATCGGTACATATGTGCATCCTATTGCCATGTGTATCAGTACACATTTGCATCCTGTCTGAACAGGTTCTACTTTGAGGATTAGCTTCTCTGCGTTCCACCTGTTGTATGGCAGGATAGAGTCCGATTCCTCCACAATCCTGAACTGGCTAAAGTGGATAATCAGACAGAAAAAATCAGCGGGAAGAATGTTCATTTTAGTTCCTGGTCATTCTATTTTATTTTTAACTGTGCCATACCTCGAATTTATAGTTTGGGTTATATATTATACTTTTATTTATACTTTTTTTTCTCAGAAATAAACTTTTCTGGACTTGTGTTCAGAAAATGTTATGTTCAAATGGAATATTCAAACCCAAAATAACTAACTAACTAAACAAATAAATATAACTGGAAAATAAGGTAACTAACTACCTAAATATGGTGCAATTCTGATAACTACCAAAGCAATGATCCTCAACAAAATAAAGATGCAGGTGTTAAACTCAGGGAAATGTTTGCTGCTTGGAAAGGCATGTTTTGGTAAGTTCTTCTGAGGCCATTGTGAACAATCCCCATAATCAATATAATTTTTACATAAATAATTAAGGTTTATGTGAGTAGAATACAGATAATTTAAGACAGAAAATCAAACTTTCCATAAGAAGTTCAATATGCTGGATGGTGCTGGGAAAACAGACTGAAATTAACCCTTTATAACACAATAAGATGTTTATTATTTTATTTTTATGTTTTATTTTTTCGTGAGTTGCAGTGATCTCAGAGGTGTTATTAAGTAGTTAATAATGGGGTCTACCTGACAACGTCGACAAGCCACAACATCGACAACCAGTTTACCGGAGATCGACAATTGAGAAGACCGACGGATGAAAACACCGCTGAGAACACCGACATGGGAAAAGGCTGTGTAAGTATGCGGTAGTGTGGACGTTAGGGTGCGATAAGGTAAGTGTGCGATATTGCGGTCTGTAGGGATAGGGGTGGGTTAAGTTGGAGTTAGGGGTAGAAGGGTTAGTTAGAAGTGTCGCATTGAAGTGATAGTAGGGTTAGGGCGGGTTAAGTGAGTTAGGTAAGTGCGGCGGAGTTAAGTGTGTTTGGTTACCTTAGGAGTAGGGTTAGTTGGGAGTGGTAATTGTTGATAGTGTGTAATGTGAGGTGGGTTAGTGTAGGATTTTGGTGTTGTTGTGTTGTGTGTGTGCTTTTTGGACAGGGGATTTGTTTTGATGTGCTGTCGGTAAAATGGTTGTCGATGTTGTGGCTTTTCGATCTTGTGGACTGTCGGTTATGTGGTGTCGGTAAACTGGTTGTCGGTGTTGTGGCTTGTCGACGTTGTCAGGTAGACCCTTAATAATGGTATATATCCATTTCAGTGTGATCTGGTTGGGTGCCAAAAAGAGAAAAATATACTTTTACGTTCACACATTGCTTTGTACATCTGATATATTTATTGGGTTATCAGTTGATTAATGATGTTCAGTGAATCAACCTTCCACTTTTCATTACATGACAAGTGAATACAATCATTTATATATTGAGAGAGTTATTCCTATTACAGAAAGGTAAGTTGTTACTCAACTAATACTGCACAGTCTTATAGCAGAGTGGCATTTCAGTCCGAATATTCAGAACACTGTACATTTTAAGACTGTTTGATGTTTAGCAGGTGAGATGAGAGAGACAGACCAGAAGATAGACAAAGGAATATGGAGAAACCTTACATTTCAAGGCAATAGAGAGCAATCAAGAGTAAGATAGTAATGTGGGGACAATATGATAAAAATGTTTCACATGCTACAAGTCTGGTCTCAGAGCCAAAAACTGATATTTAAGTGATAAACAAAAGCAGCACAAATGCCTGTAAATATAAGGACCATTACCACTATGGAGTCAAGGGTCTGAATTCCCATTTGCACTATACTGCAGTGAGTGGGGAGAAAACTGACTGCATGATGCTTAATTCTGGGAAGATAGTCCTTGTAGTAAATAATTCCCTAGTTTTGTATTGAAATGAATTAACCTGGAAATGTGATAGCTGACACCACACACAGGATTATGGTTCTGCAGATATTAATATTGTTGCACCGTGTAAAGACTTAAATTACCAGACATGTTTATTACTAAGAATTATACAGATGAAGTGTGGGGGTAGGACCATTCCCCATGTCCTTGATTTGTGGGCATCTACTAAGAATAAAATGCAAGAGTATGTAAAGTATGAGTCCGTGAAGATATGATCCCATTTTTAGCCTTAGAACATGGAAGAACTTGATAATGTCATGCAAATGGAATACTTTACGTATGTTAGTGAGACAACAGCTAGACCAGAATGCATTTGATCTGTGAATTTGGGCATTCTCTTGTATCTGTAAGAACTATTGAAAATTTCTGTATCCTTCTGTGTCCCCAAGGACTGATATCTTGAAAATCGCTTGCTTAGGTTAAAGTAAAAGACATAATTCTTCAAGACTGCTGTGCTACATTTTGGGGAGTTTCTCCCTTCTACAATATTGAATGACAATGGAGATCATATATGCAACTTCAGGTTAGTGGATTGTGCATGGGACTTGCCGCACTGGAAAATATATTTGAGCTATCATATTAATTTATGTGTAGTAGGCATTCTTTGCTGATTTGCAGTCAAGTGCATGCAGTATGATAGCACTTGGTTTTTTTTCTGTTTCATAACAGAAGTGGGCATTTGTTCAGGAGCAGAGATCTGCAAAATTTAGAAGTTAATCCTATAAAATATAAATGATGTATATGTAATGCATATATTTAGATTAAATGATACATAAATAGAAAAATTGGAAATTCATTCTGGCATGCCCATCTTTTCTGAAAAGTCTGAGAAAGCACAACCATCTCAAACTGTGTCACGATATTTCTTATCAGGCCATTTATTTTCCTTATTTTGAGGTAAACAATAGCCTTACATATGACACAGAAAATTTAAAAAACAGTGGAAAATTAAGCAGTTCTTGGTACCCCGAAATAAAAAAAATACTGTTGAATTTGGACCATAGCTACATCCTACAGTAAGGGTCTCTGGGATCAAAGAAAAAGAAAAGACTCCTGCAAAGTTTCTTTAGGTCAGAGGTCAGTGGCATTAAACTGTATTTCTGCTTGTCATGTTTTTAGTGTCAGCAAGATGATCTTTTCAAAGAATATCATTGTCTTCTTATTCCACAAATATAGAGGTGAAACACCATGTCAAAATATTGCTACATGGGTAAACTCAGCAAGGAGGGAGTATTACATTCTGTTTGCTCTAGATTAGGCCACAAGAGTTCCTGAATTTGAAGTCCTGTTTTCTATAACGAAGATGCCCAAATCTTCCATACATTTTTCTCCATTCAAACTGTTGTGTGTCTAAAAGCCAAGAAGGATGTTTGTCATAGCCGAAGAGATTTGAGTTCAAAGCAATACATCACATTTTATTGTGACAGACCAAATGACTCAGGTGCAGAATGGAACAGGGGACGCGTTGTTATAGGGTGGAAAAAGATAGCAAATGAGCAAAAGGTACTGACGCACTCATATGCTAGGAATGTCACTAGGTCTGTGTGTTCTGCTCAGGAAGTGAATGATATTCTTAATTCATAACATTTAATTATTTTGAATAATGCTACAGTAACTCCTTCATATATTAAACCCCGTGGTAGACATCACTTTGCCTCCATATGGCTACTTTCTGTATCAGTTTACTCCATTACAGTCTGTTGATCAAATACATATCAGTTTAAACAATGGGCATTAACTATCTTTGCCACTGGTAAATACCACAAATGCCATTTTGATGACATAACATTCAAAATCCTGTTCTGCTAACTGTGTAGAATAACTTTTCAGAGATGTGACAAGGACTACATCAGTTCACTGATCAAAGGGATGAAGTAAAGAGCATGGTGTGATTATCAGGAAAAGAAAAATCTGAAGAGCATTGCTACTTCTATTCTCTATTCTAGATGTTAAGCTCTAATGAAAATTTCAAAAATAAGACATTTTTTTCCCCTCAGGTGCCAGACAGAACTTATCTAGCAATCATGTCAATGTTACAAAACAAGAAAGACAAAACGTTTAATGTACAGCTATAGGGAAACTTAAAAGCTAAAAATATACATATTGTAAAATTGACAGTATCAGAAAGGAATCCAGAGTGAATAAAAACGTATTATCTGTTTAAAACCAGTTGCACAGGTAGGGTTCATAATAAACAACCTCACAATATCTCAATCTAATACCCTGAAGAGATGAGTCAATATAAAAGTAGGGAAAAGCTTCCTACCTTACAGCCACTGAGCTAATGGAAAAAAAGTTGCAAGTTTTTTTTTTTTCTTGGCATATCAGTCAAAAGGGAAATAAATCCACTCAAACAGGTGTTTTCTTATACAATGTATTGCTATACTGATTACAGGATGCCTGTCTTACCTTTCAGAAAGTAGATCAGATTTTCTGGCCTCATATCTGCCAAGTACAGTGTAACTGCATGAGGGGGTGAGGGGGTAATGGAGCAAGTGTTGGCTTCTCTACACAAAATTAATATCCAAAGGAAGGGCCACCAGTTTACTTGGAGGCCTCTTATACAAATCCCTTTTCAAGAACATTTTGAAGTGAGACTGCCTTGAAAGAGAAGGATCCATGGGCAGGCATGTTGAAATGACCAATAAATGACCCTTGTTAGAGGAATAAGAGCAATGTTACTTTAAGATGAAGGAGGGTTATCAACATTTTCAAAAATCAGGCCAGATGAATGAGTGACATCAGTGAAAAAATATCAGTTATATTACTGCAGAAGACATCCCTAATACATAGTTCTCAATGTCTTTGGTCAATAATTTGGGACAAAGTAAAAAATAATTGGGCACAAATGCCCAAGATCAAAGTGACACATTTTAAATATTACACTAATTGTTGACAAAACAATATGCTTTGCATCAACAAGCTTTCTCAGAACAATAAGAAGTATAGACCTCCAAACATTAGATTGACTGGCTATAATACTCAATGATTTACTAGAAAATGTGATATATATATATATATATATATATATATATATATATATATATATATATGACAAACATGGCAAAAATATAGTTCAAAATCTGAAATTTTCTGGAAAATCAGAAATATCTGAAAAGTATGCCCTGAAGTAGCAAATCATCAGTCTTCACTTGTCCCGTGAAAATTTTCTTCCCAACGTTAATACACTAGCCATTACATTGGTTTTATTTCAAGATTCAGTTTCTTTGCTGCAGTGGAATCAACACACTAGAACCACAGTGTGGGAAAAGCACAAGTCTGACATTTGATGCAAGAAAACACACTTCAAGATTTTTCAAAATACTCTTCCATAAATTGAAAGGTGCATGGGTATAAATGTTTTAACTCTGACATTTTTAGGACAACTTGCAATTAGCTGTCTTTTAAGGATCAGAAGGGTTGATGTATATCAAATATTGGAAATTTACCAATAGTATAACGTCTGTTGACTTATTTCTGAGGCCCTCTCAATGCTTTGTTAGTGGGATAAATAAAATTGCTTTTGCAGGCCAAGCAATCAAAAAGCCATTAGATGATTTATAAGATTTTTTTTTCCTGCTGATATTATGCAAAGGATTTACCAGAACCACATGTGCTGTATCTTCAACTAATTAAATGATTACAGGATAACTGTGCCAACTACCGAAGTGAATCACATCAAGTTGTACTTCATGCACACACTGACATCTTGGAATATTACTATTTTTTTTGTTCTGAATAATTGGATAGTTCTCCAGTGGCAGTTAATATTGTGAAGAGGAATAAAGCAACTTGCATGCTAATCATAATATGTAGTTTATATTTTTATCTAACATTCAAAAATATTTTTTTCCCGGTTTAAACACAACACATGTTTTACTGGGAACTGGCAAGCAAATAGCATTTAGCCCAATTTAAATGATTTCCCTAAACAGATGAATAAAAGGAAATATAATGGATCCTGGATTAATATAAACTAATTTTGATGGTAATCAACCTGCAAGCAGAACAGAGTGTTAGTATAAAATAGTTTTTCTAAAGCAAAACAGATAAAATAAAATAACGAAACAAGAAAGCATCTTTGAGCTTAATCTAAAAGCATTTTACCTAAAAACTGACACTGCCCTAAAGATTATTTAATTAATTTATTTATTGTATTTTACACTTGATTATCAGGATAGTCCAACTGGACAAAATGTCCTTTTTCAGCGGAGGCCTCGGGAGAAAAGTCCCACACAGATTAATCCAAAAGAACAAATATTTCAGAGAATACTTAACAGAAAAGAGATTATAAATAACAGCCTAAATGAGGCAGTCTAAGTAAGCAAGATAAACAACTGGACATAGAGTATAGGTTTATATAGCTTGATAACAACAAATATGTGCAAATAAAGATACAACTGGGATAAAAGTACTTAACATACAAGGTGATAGAAAATAACATTGAGTTATATTTATACAATATTTGTAGGTTAGGAGAGTTCCCATTTGAGTGGGTACCTAAAAGTTAATGGTAATAATAATACATAAAAAAACAATGAAGTCCAGGATAGTAGTGTTCGTATGAAGAAAGGTCATCTGAGAGGAATGGAAAAAACTTAGTCTGGGGTGGAGCAAGGACAGAGCCATTTACTGGTAAGGTGGGTTTTTAGCATTTGTGTAAATTTGGTTAAAGTAGTGCTAGATGTAATGTTAACAGGTAGAGTATTCCACATCTTGGTAATATAATGCAAGTAGGTGGATTCTCCAGCACGATTGTGTGCTGTTGAGATCTATAGGAGGGGCTTATTGTTAGAGCACATAATTCTGCTACAGGAATAAGGCTCTAGTAAGCTTTGTAGTGATGGCGTTTTTTCAGGATGATAAAAGGTTTTGTAAGCCATGTTAAGCTGGTACAGGTGTAAGAGCTGGGGAAGTTTTAACCAGCGTAATTGTTTCAGGGCAGAGCAGTGGTGAGATCTGAATGTAGTGTTGGCTGTGTACCTAGCTGTTTTATTGTAACTGGATTCTAGCTTTGCCAGTTCAGTTTTCCTGAGGTTTATAAGTATAGGTGATGCATAAAGAAAAGAAGAGTTGAGGTTAAATTATGTTTTTGTGAGGTACTGCTTGTTCTTGTATAGTGCACCTAATGTTTTGTGGACTTTTTTAATTGATTGGGATATATGGATGTCAAATCGTATATTGATGTCTATTTCCACACCCAATAGTTTGGTGTATGACAGGGAATGATAGCAGTGTTATTTGCGGAGGCAATGTAAAAAGATCCTGTGGGTATAGTAGCTTTATTGGGATGGAATAGCATGAGCTTTGTCTTATTGGGGTTTAAAATTAAGTGGAAGTTTGTTAGCCAGGATTCTATTTTGAGAAAGAATGATTTGGTGAGTGCTTGTAGCTCTTGAAGGGTATTGGCAGCGCATATTACTGTGGAATCATCAGCGTATTGTACAATTGTGGCAGAAGGGGCTGTGGTATAGAGATTGTTTATAAATATGGAGAAGAGCAGGGGGCCAAGAATAGACCCTTGGGGAACTACTAGGGTGACTGGAAGTAGGGGAGATAGACTTTGGTGCCAATGCACTGCTTGTTGTCTTCCAGTTAAGTAGCTCTGGAACAAGGTAAGAGTAGAATGGGATAAGGCCACATCAGAGAGGGCATGTAGGAGTTTGTTGTGATCCACCATACCAAAAGCTTTGGATAAGTCTAAAAAGACAGACGATACATGCTTACCATTATTTCTGTGGTTGTTAACTGTGTTTACTGTGTTTGTAAATGACAAAATTACAGTGGTGGTGCTGTGCTGTGGGTGGAAGCTGTGTTGTGTATTGGTTAATAACTTGTTTGCAGCTAGGTGATCAATGATTTGCTTATGAACAATTTTTTTTCCAGTATTTTAGATAGTGGGGATAGAATTGCGATAGGGCGGTAGTTAGACAATTCAGTAGAATTGCTGCTTTTGTGGAGTGGGGTGATGTATGACGTTTTCCAGATGATGGGAACATATTGTTCTGATATAGATCTGTTTATTAGAATGGAGACAGGATATTCAATTACTTCAGCAGATAGTTTAGGTAATCAGGTGGTAAGTGGTCAGCAGCTAGAGAAGTGGACTTTCCTAAGAAGTTTTCTAATAGTATTTATTGAGGCCATTTGAAGGGAGAAGCTGGACTTGTTTTGTTGGGGTGCAAACATTTCTGAGGTCTCAGTAGGGGGTTGGCTATACTTTGTGTGAAATAGGTGTTAAACTGTGTGACTATATAGTTAGAGCTGTTTTTTTTTTTGGTAGTTGGAAGGGGTGTACCAGCTTTTCCAGGTTGGAGAATGTTGTTAATTGCAGTCCAGAATTTTTGGAGGTTATTGTGGTCTTTAGTTTGTATTTCAGAGTAATAGTCTATTTTATCCTGGTTATTTTCTTGTTAGCTTTGTTTCATAGCTCACATTAAGTTTGCCTTGTAACTTGGGATTTTGTTTTTTTGCCAGTGTACCAATGCTTTTTCTCTTGCTTTTAGCAGTGACCTGGTTTCTTTACTTAACCATGGGGCAACATTTGATTTTGTTCATCTAGAGTAGACAATAAGGTGCTAGTGAAGTAATTAGTGGCATCATCTGGGGATAGTACTATAAGATGGGACCAGTTGCAGTGTTTAAGGATATAGAGGAAGTGGTCAAGGTTCATGATTTTTTTTTTTTGTTTATTATCTGCCGATATAGTGATAGTTTGGTGAGGTTAAGCTGTTGTCTTAGTACGTATGTTGGGAGGAGGTCACTAAGACTGTCTGGGAGACAGCCCAAGTGAGGAGAGTGGTCAGGTCTATTTGTGAGCATCCAGTCTAGAATGGAGTGTTTGTTTAATGTTTTGTCTATCCTGGTGGGAGTTTGGATGAGTTGGGTAAATCCATGAAGGTTTATATAATTTGTGAGGTTTTGAGCATTGCAGCTTGCCCAATCAATGTTAGGATCTCTTAATATAATTGTTTCCTGGGGTAGTGTATTAGAAATGCAGTCTAGGATATTTTTCAAGGTAGTTATATTGTCTCCTCTGGGAATATAGATGCCAATTATGTTAATATATTTTTAGAATTTATGGTGAGTTTGCAACATAGAGTTTCAGCTTAATACTGAATTTTAGTTAAATACTGTGTTTCTTCTTGAAATTGGCATTTTCTTCACTCTGTGAATTGCACAGAACAGTACAACTCTCACATTCAAACACACACATGCACATGTTTGCATGTACACATACACACACACACACACACACACACACACACACACACACACACACACACACACACACACACACACACACACACACACACATGCACAAACACATGGACACATGCATGCATATGTTTGCACACATGCACACACACTCACATGCACGCACACATACACGCACACACACGCCTACATTTGCACACGCACAGACATACACAAGCATACGAACATGCCCACTTTGTAGTGTTGTGGAAACAACAGAAAAACAGGCCCAGAACACATCTGATAACCAAGATTAGAAACTCAGACATTTATTGCAGACATCAGAATATCATTCTTTTACTAACAAGAGAAGGTTTCCTGCAGGTGTTCAGTGATTTCTAACAATGGAGCACAAATAGTCCAGCTGAAAAGTTCATGTTAATTAAATCTGCACTGTGTGGCTACAATTATTTAAACATAAACTGATCTTATTTTGAGTGTATGATCCCCTGTGGAAATGTTCTAGTTTAAAGGATGCACTGCCTTGTATGCGAGTCCCTGTGAAATACCATGTTCAATAATCTCTTACCAACAAAGTGAACAGTTAAAACACAGAAACATAAAATCTTATGCAAGAAAGAAATCTGAGAGTCGTCAGCGTCCTCTGGATAAGCCAAAGGTTACAATAAATTCAAGACCTCTTCCCTCTGGAGAACCTCATATTAAGTGCTGGCCAAAAATATGCAGTTTACTGGTTTAGTTATACAAAAGCCAAGTTTTAAATGACCAGAATATTTAGGGCTGAAGACCAACCCACTAGAGGAATATTAGAATAATTATTTCACTTTAACATCAACTAATACAACTGTTCAGAGCTTTGAAAGTTACCATACAAGTTCATGGTTAATTAGCATGCAAGATGCCATTCTTTGAAATGTATGCAAATTTCACTTTCAAGTATAACATTATAGTACAGGGGTTAAGGATGTATGTTTCTAATGATCTGTAACCTTGTGACCTAGGTTTGATACTTCCATTCTCCAGTTGCATAACAAATGACTTTGGGCCAGTCTCTTATTCAAGTCAAATCTCCTATGTCATTCTTGAAAAGAGGCATGCATACTTAGTACATGTTTCCCTTTTTATAAATCAACTAATTAGGACTACAAGACAAATATTGCTATTGTGGTAAGTAAGATTTCTCCTGGAGCTTTTTTCATCCATGACTTGGACACAAGGGAATTGATGGGGAAATGCTGTAAATATAAATACAAACCAGAAGTTGTCCATTAAGCCACATTTGTTTTCTTGAGGAAAAGAGAGTGCCCAGAGAAAAGCCATGCAGATATGAAGAAATATGTTAACTTCAAATAGACAATGAAAGGAAGTCGTGCTTGAACTGCAGACTGTGAAACCATAAAGTAAGAACAAGATATACGCACTAAGTTACCACTCAGCTCTACTTTCAGGTCACACTGGTAACTCAGAGCAGTTTTTATTTCTGGATGTGTTTTTAAATATTTTATTTTCTTACAAGAAGTGTAACTGTGTTGCACAGAAAATGCAGTATCTGTGATTGCTCGCGTTCAACAATAAATAGTTCACAACTAGCAAACAAGATTTGATGGTTTCGCTTTGTTATTTCATTCAAATGTATTTGCTAAATTAAAGTTGTCTCAGTTATGTTTCTCCTTGGTACAGTTTTGCCAAGTTGTCTATGTTCATTGTTTCTTTGAGATTACTGCTGCTTGCATTAAGAGTACAATGTGAAATAGAAAACTTTAAGGGGTACTTTTTTTTCCTTTCTCTGAATTTGTATTATAGTAAAACTACATAAATAAGGGAGTAGGGGGTGCTGGGTGTAAGTGAACTTGTCGTCTTCCAAAAATATTGCACTGACCTTTATTTATTTTTTCTTTTCTTTTCTTTGAATAATTTTATGATTTTCTTATGTTTGCTTTCTTTTTAGGTACACTGCCAGTAGTTTCTTTATGTTTCACTTTTTATTTAGGTTTGTGAAGCTGTGATCTGTGTACTTGTTTCTCACCATAATGTATACTTGATATTTTATTTAAATCAGATTTATCTCAGAAAAACTGGTCAACTCATCCTAGAAGAGTCAAATGGAAAAAAACCCAGAGCAGCTCTGCAGTCTTATGATAGTGGGGAAATGGGGGGAGGGGGGCTGAAACTTATAAACAACACTGTTATTTAGCATTAGAAGTTGCTTGATAGCTAATACACTTAGCAGAGATTTTACTTGGCATCACTATGTATAGATATCACTTCTGGGGAGGGGGGAATGTTACACACAGAGAAACACAGCCACAAAATTCCTGTCCACAGATGCTGCTGCCTGTGTTTCCCCATTCAGTAGTATACATATTAGAGATTATACAGGTATGCATTGCTTAATGTCCTTCCGCACAATGTCCGACCACATTTGCATCATTACTGTCCTAAGCAGATGTAAATGTGATTGGCCATTGTGCAGATGGATGTTAACCAAAGCACAATACAAAGTATATGGTGTTCACTTAACATCTGCACTGCTTAACATTCTATAGGATAAAACATATCTTGCACATTAAGCAACACATACCTGTACTAATAAAGGATGAGTGATTGCAGATGACTACTTTGCGGTCTTTAAATAAAATTTTTAAAGGTATTTATTTTGGTGAACTGGTCCACTCAAATGTTATTTTTTCATCCATGACAGTGGCTGTAACATAAAGAGACAATTCATTATTGCCATTTCAGCCATCATGATTTTTTTGGATATAAAGTAAACCAGTCCAAATGTAGAAAGTTGACATAAGCACAGATAGACTGTTTATCACCTCACAAACTATAAGAAAAGGTCAGGAGAGAATCCTGAACCCTTGACCTGTAAAGCTTAAACCTTAACCACTGGATAAAGGTATGTCATACACACCACAATGATCTTGCTGCATGTCTCTGGAGTGTACTGCATAACATCAACAGATGAATCCAAGAAGATGAAGTGAGTTCAGCAATTCAGACACATGTTAAGTGATTATCTCTGTCTGCACAGTGTGGGGGATGTATGCCTGCTCCACATCATTTTGGGTGCTGCAGGTGGAGAACATCAGTCATGGCTCCAAGGTACATGCAGCATCACGTGTAGAAAACAACAGCAAATGTCATTATGAACAGGCTGATACCTATATTTTCATGGACCATCATGGAATCCAGGGTTGGCAATCTGTGTACCTACCAACTAGATAACCTTGTGGAAAGTCTCCCTATACAAAATACTTTTATAGGCCACATGTGTGCCAGGTATGGGAAGCATTTGAACTGCCTTGATGGTGGAAAGCAATATTGTATGTAATATCCTGTATATTGTGCATCACCAAGCAGTTGACTGAATAAAAACCCTTTCAGCTGATATATATTATGCCAGTTAGACTAGGTATTGTCTTATTGACAATATGGGTGCAGTCAATGACCCTCAAGTCTTCTGGAAAATGTGCTATGCCACAGAATGCCTCCATGATATTGGGTTTCTCTTCTACTGTCCATTGGAAAAACATCTTCTTCATCATATGCATCAACATCATCAGGATCACATCTAGGAGCTAGTACAGGATTCATTAGGCTGAGGCTTGTGAAATTCCTAGCATGTCTCCAGCTGGACACTGGTAGCCCACCTGCCCCAAGAATTATTAATACTACATAAACCTTTCTGTCCAGTGGGGCCGGCATTCCACACATTCCATTGATCCCATGTGAGGCTGGCACCAGTCCACTAGCTCATGCATGATATCTCTGTACAGTTAGTAATGGACATTATGTCATGGCCCTAGAGGTGATGATATGTCAGACTTTAACTGGACATTCTATGCTATGGGTGGAGAAAGCATGCAACATTGCAGACACTGACTTCCAAGACAGATACTAACATGTTCTGATTTGTTAAAGTAGATGCTACTTCTAACTTATTTACTCAGGTGATAACCACATTTACTGAGAGATGCTGTGTACAGAAAAGCAGATCACCATGGGTCATCATGCTATTTTATATGTGTTTGAATTGCACTACCTGAAAAATAAAAAAGGGAACTGTCATAAAAGACTGAGAACCACAACTGGTTAAATTACATTTTTGAGTATTTCTTCCACAAATTACAGACTTCCTCAGAATAAGTTAATACATAAAATCAACTTTTGTAAATAGCAATGCCTAGTCAATTCAAAGCACGTGACTTTCAAATATATAATATCTTGAAAAAACAAATAAGTTGACAAGCAATCAGATTCACTTCACTCCGATATCTAAAACTACAAAGTACTATCTTCTTCTTCATCTTTTGGCGTTTCCCAGTTAGGGGTCACCACAGCGAATCACCTGTCCGCTCATGATTGGCAGCACTATAAAACTGTAAAATATTCATGTCCTTATTCAAATAGGAGCATTTTTTTTCTTTGATGATCCATTTATTTTGTCGTATTATATATCCACCCTTATTCACCACACTATTTACCTAACCCAGAGCTCTAACTATTATAAAGGCATCCAAAATTTATATTAATTTATATTAAGCATTTTTTCAAAATGATTGGACCTCTTGTTCTTGGGAGATATATTGAAATATCAAGTAAATCAGTCAAAATATATTTAGACAAGATTTTATTAAATAAAATTAAAGATAGATAATAGTAGTTTATTTTTTTTTTTACTTAACAAGATGGAATCCCTTGTATTTTTAAGACGGTAAAGTCTCGTGCACTTTGTACAGGTAGCTAGTCTTCAGATATTAGCACATTTAATATTAATATGTCTACAGTACTTAATTTAATATTTTCTAAAATTACATTAGAAAACTTTTATTTTCTTTCCAGTATAATAGTTTATCAAATCTATCTCTTTTAGTAAATGTTGTAGCTGTGCAAAGGGGGTATAACGTAAGCACTCATAGTTTTAAACTAGGACATTTATAAGTAAATGATTTGTATTTTGATAACTGGTGTACTTATACCACTCTTCCCCCAGGTTCTCATGTGGTTTCTAAATGCAAACATTGGATTATCTGAATATCAACAAAGTCGATAATAATCTTATGATATTTCATGTCTATATTTTAGCAGAGGTTAATGCAATAATTTTAATAGTATGTTACATTTTAGTAATTATATCATTTTAATCAAACATGGTATATCATAAAAAACTTAATTATTTTAAAATATATTTACTGAATTTTTGAGTAATTTGATCATGATTAATTTGAATTATTTTATGGATATTATGGGTTAGGATAATACACAGCTACTTTAATGGAGTATTATTCCAATGACAATTACATTTATTAATTTAGTAAAGGTGTATTTTGTTAAATGTATTATAGTGATAATCTTATTATTACTAAAGCTGAGAATGAAAACATGTGCTTAGTATTTTATTGTTGCATCTAATTTTGCTAAGGATGTTTTGATATTGTCAGCTGCAGACAAAATCTTATATTCATTTTTATTATTCATAGCTAAACATTTAATATTATTATTTTATGTTCATAGGTTCATAGGAGGTTATTAGGATAGTGGCCCTAGAGCACTTACAAGCCTAGCCATTTTAGTCCTGAGTTGCCTCAATTGTCTTTGGTTAGATGGATGTAATTCACAGAGTGCATCTATGACAAGCATTGACTACCCCATCCATGACGGACATGGGTGCCACCCCCAGGGTGTATTTGTAGTCTCCCATCCATTTGTCCAGGTTGTGAATAGGGTCAGTAAGCAGCTCTTATTCATTTGGATTAGAAGTTTATTCCAGAGTAGCGCCAGTCTCTTAGAGACATATCTGTTTCTCCAGCATGTTCTGTTAATGTCACAGGCTAGGTTAAGATCCCTAGAGTGAGTGATTTGTGTGCCACTTGACTTGCAGATGTGTAGCATATCCATCAGGGCAGGGTCAGAGACTGCCCTGTAGGTCAGGCACAAGTTGCCTCTCAGCAGCCAGTATGATACAGAGTATAGTAACAGGGTTTTCTGTCTATCCACATAAGTCATGGTTTGGAGGCCATGTATTCTCTTGGTGAGAAACCTTTGTGGTCTCTCCATTCCTTAATCTTATTAAATTTGCAAATGGCTCTATGGTGAAGCAAATAGCAGTACAGACAATGACAATTCTTGTTTTTGATCTTTCTTCTTTATAATTGTCATTCAGAGAAGAGAAACTTTAATGTATACATTACAGCCACATTATAACATATTTTATTAATTTCATGTCATATTACATCATGTGTCTGTTCTTTTGTTTGATTTCATTTATAGGGAAAGTCCTCCAGATATTTGTGACCTTTTTTTCACTGAAGACACAGGCAGAAATTCTCCAAGAGAACAAAGTTAAAGACATTAAAGAAACAATCTAATATTCAAGCAGTCAGGTAAAAATAGTGGAATTGATAAATCAGTGTGTGCATCTAATGTTATAATAACTTAAAGGCATGTTGATAGTTTGCAACATAAATGTTTTTTCAAACAGGAAAATACAAAAATAATGTTCCAAGCAAGGAAAATGAATGATATATGTGGAAAAATGATATAGTTTTTTTTTTTAGTGATATGCATGATCCATGGCAATAATACATTCAGCAGATCTAAAAACTGTTAAGGCTTTAGAAAACAGAACAACATTAGGTAAAGTAATGCTGCTAGATTCATTTGGATCTTCACGATGCAGCCCTGTCAAATGAAAAAAAAAAAAAATGAAAAACTGAATTATTTACATTTTACTTTTTCTCTAGGATTCTTAAAGGTTATCACTAAGTGTACACTTTATGTATTCAAGAACATGCCAGAAAGGCTACACTAAGTGGTAACATTTATGTATCCCAGCCTTTATTTAGTTTAGTTTTATGTATTTATTTATTTGTTCATTTATTTATTTATTTATTTATTTATTTATTTATTTATTTATTTATGTATGTATGCTTTCAGTTTGTTAGTTAGTTAGTTATATTTTGCTTATCATTAGTACATTCTTGGCACTCATTACACATGTAGAGTTTTGAGAATGCCCAAGTGCAAATTAAAAACAATAAAATATGTTTACTCCTTTCATTGTGCTATTTATTAAAACAGCCTGACATTATGTCACATTTAAATTACAGTAACAGATCTCCATGCCTTTTGTCAAAGCCGGAAATGATGCTCAAAATGCCAGCTCACCAGGCTGCAATATAAAGCAGACAGTAGGTATTTCTATTGATTCAGGTTTCTTCTGCTAACTGAAATGGCCTGACTAAAAGCAAAATAAACAGTAGTGAACTTCTGAAGATGTATAAGTGGAGGAGCAAATTTTTTTCAATACTATCTATCGATCGATCAGTCTATCTATCCATCTATCTATCTATCTATCATCTATCTATCTATCTATCTATCTATCTATCTATCTATCTATCTATCTATCTATATGGGAGAGCTGTTATTAGTCTAAACTCCCAACCATCACCATCTGCTTTGTTACAAGCTTTATGGATTGATATTTATTATTTACTATGTACTTATCAACACTATGTTTGCCACTTATCCAATATGCAATAATTCAATAAACCAAATATTTTCATTTTTATTTGATGTATGTGTGTGTGTGTTTGTGTGTGTGTGTGTGTGTGTGTGTGTGTGTGTGTGTGTGTGTGTGTGTGTGTGTGTGTGTGTTCATGTATTTAGTGGTGGGGTATAGATGCTGTTATCTATCGCTGATTTCAGTTTCACAGAATGCATCTGATTTTGCTTAGATTTTGGTGTTTTCTTTGCAAAGTTTGTTTCTTCTGGCAACTCACTGAAAATCATAGTCACTAAATAAAACTATGCATTTGTGTTTCATATTTAATATCATTCAGAAAAAGCAAGCTAATGCAAAGTCTATTATTCTAGCAGATTTTCAAATATATATGGGCAATATATGTCCTTGATTTTATTCATTTTTACATTTTTACCACATATATTAGCTTTTACCTTGATTCTTGAGTTGAAGGGTATGATAAATAGATTCAATGCATTGCACACTATAGTTTAATATCAGTTAATTAAGAAGATACTTTCTTGTGCGTCATTTATTTATGCATTTCTTCATTCATTCCTTCATTTGATCAGAATTTATTTTCATTTAATTTTTCAGTTTGATAACAGGGTATGTCATGTTGTCTACTGAACCTTTTCAGTCATGGCCAGCTTACAAGGTACAGTAGTCTAGTACAATTAACTAAGGTATTTAATATTGACTTGTATACACATAAGCAAGATATAATCAGAGAACAGCAATAAGAAGTATTTACTTATTACATTCTGCAGGAATAACAGGGGCATATAATTGTGTTACAGTTATAACAAATGTAATACTTCAGACATTCTAATATATACCTAGGTTGGTCATTTAATTAAAGGCTTTTCTAAAGTTAGTAATATAGGTATTGCTATAACATGCATAACATTTAATCATTTAATACATTTAGTTCAAAATGTACATAGGAGGAACATTTCCTTCCAGGTAATACTGGTAGTAACAGATACTGCATACAGTAGTGACTTACTAGTGTAACAAAGGTAGGTGCACTTAGATTCATTTTGAAGAAAAAGCCTTAGCTTTTTTTTTAAATGTCCCCAAAATATTAAACGTTTTTATATCAGACGAAATTTGGTTCCATGTGGCAGCTCCCAAACTTGAGACAGTTTTTTCTGCAACAGCTCGTTTAAATGTTGACCTGACTAGAGTAAGTTTATCATGTGTCCTTCTAGAAGAATAGCTCTGAGCCCTAATTTGGATTAATCTGTAGCATCCTTTTACAACCATACATGTGGCTGTAGTTGATGGCCACAGCTGTGTGTGCATGTCAGAATGCCTCTCCTTTTGCATTGTAGTTTGATCTCTCCTTTGTCAAGTTTAGTTTTTTTTTTTTCTGGAAAATGAATATAAATTGCAATCATTAAATAATGACTCACATTTGAGTGTTAGAGATAACATTCAGAAAATGCATGCTGATGTGAAAAATGCAAACCCTGTTATCTTTGCAACTTTCTAAATATATAAAGACAATATTTGTTCCTATTGTTGGTCATTTGTTCCCCATTGTTTTTGACTTTCTCCTTGATTTTTAACTAAGAAGTTAAGATATCCATCCATGGGAGGTTTTGCAGTTATATACTGGCATCATTTACCTAATAAGATGCATTCCAGTTTCAGTTATTTATATATTTAATTTGTTCATTCATTTGATTGCAATCAAAGTGATGTAGTGTTCAGTCACAGACAGTCATACACGTGCCGGTGATTGATGGTAATGTGTGTGCGTGTGTGCGTGTCTGCGTGTGTGCGTGTGCGTGTGTGTGTGTGTGTGTGTGTGTGTGTGTGTGTGTGTGTGTGTGTGTGTGTGTGTGTGTGTATGTGATTCCTTCTGTGTGGAATTTGCATATACTCCATGACCTTGTGTAGGCTTTATCCAGGTTTTCTGGCTTCCTCCTAAGCCCCTGAGCTGTATAAAGTAGGACAGACATTTGTACTTTTACTTTCATTAGAATCTAACCCCAAAGAAGCGAAAAGGGCTCATCTCTATACTGGAAGACACAGGTAAAAAACACACTCTCCAAAGCCAAGAACACAGCATCCATGAGACCTGACAACATCCCAAGCTGCGTTCTACATTAACTACAGAATGAACTGGCACCCCACCTAAGTACCATGTTCAATCATAGTCTCACCTCAGGCTTTGTGCCCACTGAATGGCGCACAGCAACAGTTATCCCACTCCACAAAGGGGGAGCCACCACGGACACCGAGAAATACCGCCCCATTAGCCTGATGAGCCTGGTCTGCAAGGCTATGGAGCATATCATCATGGAACTTATAAACAATGACATTGGTAATCTCCAAACTCTGGACCCTACCCAGTTTGGGTTTGTAAAAGGTATATCATGTTTCCTAAACCAGATAGATTTCTTTGAAGCAGTCACCAAAGCTGTAGATGAGGGTAAGGTGGTACACACAGCCTATCTACATCTCGCCAAGGCTTTTGACACCATCCCCCTCTCTGCAATTATAGACACACTCACTAAACTAGGTATAAATCCCTATGTCACAAGATGGGCTGCCAACTGGCTCACTGACCGAACCCACACTGTGAAAGTAGCAGACTCTAAATCCAACTTCAGACCAGTGACAAGTGGAGTACCACAGGGTTCAGTCCTAGGTCCTCTTCTGTTCAGTATCTACTTCTCGGAAGTACAGGCTAACACAGAAGGTCTTTGGATAACAAAGTTCTCAGATGACTGCAAACTAGGAGCCATAATCAAATCTCCTAACGATGTGGACATCTACAAAAGGGCCTCACTGAGACAAATGCCTGGTGTCAAAGCCATGGCCTCAAGCTCAATGCCAAAAAGTGCATAGTCATCCCTTTTGGTAAAAACTCTGTACCCATGAACTACCACATAGGTGGTAGTATACTTAACACCGAAAGTGTGATAAGATACCTTGGGACACAGGTGGATAGTAGTCTCTCCTTTGATAATCACATCGCCACAGTAGTCAGGAAATCCTTCTACCTGGCACACCTCATCACAAAAGGTTTTTCATCCAGGAAAAAAGAGTTCATTGTTCCCCTCTACTCATCACTCATTAGACCCCATTATAGAGTACGATGCCCCTTTTGGTATGTACCTCACAAGACATCTACAACTACTGAAAAGGCTGCAGAAATACCTCACAAAGAGGATTACTGGCCTCAAACAAATGCCCTACGCAGACCGTCTCAAAAAACTCCAACTTTACTCTGTCGCATATCGCCTACTCAGAGGCGATCTCTGCCTAACATACAAAGTTATGTCAAACCCAGAGGTGTTGGACATTCTCCACGTAAAGAAATCCCAATCCCTTTGAGCTACATGCTCTAGGGACCTAAACCTTGTCACCACAATAAACAGAACATGCTGGAGGGATAGATTCCTGTCTCAGAGACGTTCCATACTCTGGAACAAACTACCTATTTATATCAAACAAAGCTCCTTATTAGCACTCTTTAAGAAAAATCTTGATGATTGGATGGGAGATAGGAAATTCACCCCAGGGATCACTTCTGTGGCTCTGCTTGACAGGGGCACAGCAAAATAATTTTCTTTGGTGGCAAAAGCCAGGTTACCATTTGGCTAGGCTTATATAGGCCCAAGGGCCAATAGTCTAGTACCTACCTATGAAACTATGAACCTATAGGTTCATTGGCCCAAGGGCCTAAGTAAGCCTAGCCAACAAGGTTCCCTGGCTTACGCCACCCAAGAAAGTTAATTTCCTGTGCCCCTGTCGAGCAGAGCCACAAAAGTGATCCCTGGGGTGTATTTCCTATTTCCCATCCACTCATCAAGATTTTTCTTGAAGAGAGCTAATGAGGAACTTTGCTTGACATAGATGAGTAGCTTGATGAGTATAGGAAGTCTCTGGGACAGGAATCTAACCCTTCAGCATGTCCTGTTTATTGTGGTGACAAGGTTTAGGTCCTTAGAGCATGTAGCTCAGAGGGATTGGGATTTCTTTAGGTGTAACATGTCCAACAGCTCTGGGTTTAACATAGCTTTATAAAGCTGGAGTTTTTTGAGACGGTCAGTGTAGTGCATCTGTTTGAGGCCAGTAATCCTCTTTGTGAGGTACTTCTGTGGCCATTCCAGCTAGTGCAGATGTCTTGTGAGGTACATTCCAAAAGGGGCGTTGTACTCTATAATGGGTCTAATGAGTGCCGAGTAGAGGGAAACAATGACCTCTTTTCTCCTGGAAGAGAACCCTTTTGTGATGAGGTGTGCCACATAGAAGGATTTCCTGACTACTGTGGCAATGTGATTATCAAAGGAGAGACTACTGTTCACCTGGGTTCCAAGGTCTCTTATCACACATTCAGCATTAAGTAGACTGCTGTTTATCTGGTAGTTCATGGGTACAGAGATTTTACCAAAGGGGATGACAATGCACTTTTTGGCATTGAGCTTGAGGCCATGCCTCTGACACCAGGCATCTGTCTCAGTGAGACCATTTTGTAGGATGTCCACATCATTTGGGGACTTGACTATGGATCCTAGTTTGCAGTCATGTGCGAACTTCATTAGCTAGAGGTCTTCTGTGTTAGCCTGTACTTCAGAGAAGTAGATACCAAACAGGAGAGGTAGCAGGACTGAACCCTGTGGTACTCCATTTGTCACTGGTTTGAAGTCAGATTTGGAGTCTGCAACTTTTACAGTGTGGGTTCTGTCAGTGAGCCAGTTGGCAACCCATCTTGTGATGTAGGGATTTATACCTAGTTTAATGAGTTTAGCTATAATTCCAGAATGGGGGATGGTGTTGAAAGCCTTGGCAAGGTCAAGATAGGCTGTGTGAACCACCTTACCCTAATCTACGGCTTTGGTGACTGCCTCAAAGAAGTTGATCAGGTTCAGAAGGCGTGATCTGCCTTTCACAAACCCGAACTGAGTGGGGTCCAGAGTTTGGAGGTTACCAATGTCTTTGTTTATGAGTTCCATGATGATACGTTGCATGGCCTTTTAGACCAGGCTCATCAGGCTAATAGGGTGATAGTTCTCAGGATCAGTGGTGGCTCCCCCTTTGTGGAGTGGGATAACTGTTGCTGTGAACCATTCAGTGAGCACAAAGCCTGATGTGAGACTATGATTGAACATGGTGCTTAGGTGAGGAGCCAGTTTGTTCTGAAGTTTATGCAAAATGCAGCCTGGGATGGTGTCTGGTCCCATGGATGCTGAGTTTTTGGCTTTAGAGAGTGCAGCTTTTACATGCATAGATGTGATTACAGGGACTCTGCATTCTTCCTGTATAGATATGGGCCCTTTAGGGGGTGAGGGGGGTAAAGTTAGCAGTGAACCTATCTGCCAGGATGTTGGCAATATCAGTTGGTTCAGTAATTTTCATGCCGTTGTGCTGTAACTCAGAGCAGATCTGGGTGTTGCCATTGAGATTCTTGACATAGCTGTAGAATGCTTTGTGGTTGCCCTTAGAATCAGTGGCAATTTTGTTTTCATAGCTAGCTTTGGAGGATCTTGTAAGGGATCTCACCTTCTTACAGAGGCTGTCCAGAGAGCTCCTCCACTCATGGGATTTTACTCTCTTTTGCAACAGTTTCTTCCTTCTGTTGTAGAGTTTGTTTATGGCAGGGGACCACCAGATTGGCTTCCTTTTTTGGGGAGATAGCATTTTGGTTCTGTTTGGGATAGCATGATCCATGCACTTGTGTAAGTGCTTATAGAATGCATTTGTGTAGGATTCAGCAGTTGTAACTGTATTGTCCATCTGTATGGGTATCATGAAGTTTGCCACATCTGTCTTAAGAAGCATGAAGTTGGCTTTGGAGAACTTTTTTACAGTGGTTTCCTTAATGGTGGGTGGAGTCGGGATGCAGATATCTAGGGTGATTAGCTTATGATCGGATCTGACCAACGAGGAGTTGACTTCAGGCATGGAAGACCGGTCACTCATGTTGGTAATGACTAGGTCTAGGATATTGTTGCCCCTGGTGGGGGTGTGGATAAGTTGATCCAAGGCATTGGAATTTATGAATTCCAGAAAGCGTTGAGTGAAGGAGTTGGTACATGAGTAGTTTATGTGATGGGATAATTGAAATCGCCCATTATTAGGGTGTTTGGTTGAACCATAATATTTTCCATTATATCAAGAAAAGAGGAGTCGGAATCCTGGAGCATGGTGGGGAATCTGTAGCAAGCTACAATTTGGATTGCAGTTTTGCCCAGAGTTAGTTGTACTTGGATAACCTTGGATGCATTATGCTGCACAACTAGCCTGGAGGTATGGATATCCTTAATGAATATGGACACACAGCTGCCTTTGGTGTTCTGGTCCTTAGATGGCCAAAAAGTGTGGTATGAGTTATAGCCTGGTAATGCAAGAGTGCTCTCTACAGTCTTGAACCAGGTCTCAGTCACTGCACAGATATCGATATTCTCCATTTTAAGGAGTGCCTCGAGTGAGTGCATTTTGAGATTTAGACTTCTTGCATTGAGTAGCATTACCCTCAGTTTTTGCTTGCCTGTTCCTGTTACAGTGGTGAATTTGTCATTTGAAATTTGCCTAAAAAAGGCACTATAGGGTCGGCAAGACCTTTAGCCAGTATCCGGAATCCCAGGGGCGACAGCTTCAGGCCATCTCTGGCAAAGCATCATGGTCTGTTGACCATGTCGTCCCAGGCAGACAGATACTAGATGCCCTTAGAATGACACCAGAACCTTAGCCAATTGTTGAAGTCAATCATTTTATATATATCTATTTTGGATGATGGGGACACAGACACAATTCTCAGATACGATTTATATATCCTTGCAAGCAATTGTCACTTATTTTCTTTTTTTTTTTGGAACTAGCATAGTCTTAACTTTGAAAATTCAGCTTTAGTTACATTTTTTTAATTGAAAGAAAAGCATAAGACTTAATTTCTTTCACAGTTCATGATTTTATTCAGACCATTATAAAATTAACACGTTGAAAAAAAAATCTCTTAAAGATGCACCTCAGAACATCTAGTATTGTACGACTTCTGTGCACCTAGCTGCCTCTAGGCCCCCTGCTTAATTTAATAACTTCCTCCAAGTTTACTACAGTGGTATCATGGCCAGTTAGTGTGTGTTAATAAAAGGATGAATGAAAAAGCTAAAACGCAAAGTAAACTGGAAAACAAGAAAGAAGTAATCTAGCCAGAATGAATGATGCCAAGATGAGAAAAAACAGGAGACAGGCATTTTGGGAGGTGCAGGGGAGAACAGTGTGCTACAGTGGGATCCTGGAGTCCTTTGTCTATGGCTACATTTCCAGTTAAGTTTGGCTTTGCTGATAGGAGTCACATAGTCCTTTATGTAGCTATAATGTGTAAGTACTGAGGCAGTCTGTGGATAAAAGTGACTGACCTCATCAGCTGTTTAATCACAGGTGATGGTAATACAGCCCCACCCCATTCCAATTAGCCCCAACTATTCTGTTGTTTACCAAATCCCCCCCATTTTTGAAGTCATCAGCTGCCACGGGATTACATTATCATGGTGATGTGAACAATTTAAAAAGCAGTGAAAACCACAGAAGTTTTTTGAGCTTAAGTTTGAAACCCTTTAGGTCCATTGTTTGTCCAGAAAAAATTATGTTTGAGAACTCCAGAATGATCCACAAAGTATTTATTTATTTATTTACTTTTGTTTACCGGGTAATTGTCCGACTGGGCAAGAAGCCCGTTTTCAGCGGAGACCTGGGAAGAAAAGCTCCATTACATACACCATAGTAATACTGCATGAAAAAGATGAGATCTTATTTATATACAACATCTTACTATAGCTTCTAAGGAGTACATGCATCATATACAGTAAAAATAGGTTCTAAGGAAGTGAAATGAATCGTAGTACAAATAATATCTAGCACTATTGATCATTACACACGTTTTTTTTTTTTTTCTGTGAGGAACAAATGACTGAGGAGGTACCAAATGAACAGGAGGTGTCATTGCCAGGTTGGCTATGAGAACCAGTTTAAAAAGCATACAAGCAGGAATATAGTATAGAAAACAGGTTAGTCTGGGGTGAACAGAAGCTAGTACATTAGGTTAAGAAATATTGTTTTAGAGCATGCTTGAAATCATGTGAGTCATTGATGGCTAATATTTGTTGGGGAAGAGAGTTTCAGTATTTATAGATTATACAACTGTATAAAGAGTCACCAAATGAGTTATGGGATTTGGCAACTTTGAGTAGTACCTTGTGTTAGCTGATCTGAGAGATTTAAGGCTTGTATGTGGATGGACAAGATCCCTTAGAGTTGGACAGTTATCTGGTTTATACATAACTGAGTGGGTGATTAATAGTTGACTTAGTATAAGTAAGTTTGGGAGTTCTAGCCAAGTAAGCTGATAGAGGGCAATGCAGTGATGTGTTTTATGAGGGTGGTTAGATGCAAACCTGGCAATCTTATTGTAGCAGGATTCAAGATTATTAATTTCTGTTTTACGAAGTTTGGTAAATATTTGGGAACAGTATAGTAGTGGAGAAAACAGATGAGTTCTAGCTAAGGCCAGTCTGGCAGGATTGGTAAGATGGGGTTTGGCTCTGTATAGAGTGCCAAGTTTTATATGTACTTTTTTAATTGTCAGAGCTATGTGTTTGTCAAACCTCAATACATTGTCAATAGTGACCTCCTATTAGCGTTGTGTGTTCAATAGGTTCTATTTTAGTACCATTGGAAGAAAGGATCGTAATAGGAGGTTGATTGTTAGGAGTTGAAGCATTTGAAAATACCATAAGCTTAGTTTTTTGGGATTTAATATTAGCTGATGGGCTGCAAGTAATTTTCCATGTTGCAAAGGTCAGTCTGAGTTTGCTGTTGAAGCTGGTTAATATTGGGAGCAGAGCAGATAAGGGTGGCATCATCTACATATTGTATGGTACTGGCTGGGCTAGAGGCTGAGTGGAGGCCATTAGTAAAAATAGTAAAAAGTAGAGGCCCAAGTATTGAGCCCTGAGGGACTTCTACTGATACAGGAAGTTGGGGAGAGAGTTTGTTATCCCATAAGGTAGCCTGCTTATGTTTTGAGAGGTAGCTATGAACCAGTTTAGCCCTTCATGGCAGAGACTGTAAGTGGCCAGTTTATTTAAAAAGATCTGGTGAGATACAATGTCAAAGGCTTTTGACATATCAAGGAAGGTTGCAGAAACCAGTTGGCTAATGTTTTTCAGCTGATAGATAGAGATGGTAAAAGTTATGAGGGCTGTATTAGTGCTGTGCTTGGGCCGAAAGCCATGTTATGTACAGGACAAGAGGTAATGCTTTAGGAAGTGACCTAGTATTTGTCTGTGGATAGCCTTCTCTAATATCTTATCTAGGGGTGAGAGAATGGCTATTGGTCTATAGTTAGAAATGTCTTTGGAAGATCCTCCTTTATGAAGTGGGATGATGTAGGATATTTTCCAGAGGTGGGGTACATACTGTTCGGAGATAGAACGATTGATTAAAATGGATATAGGGTAGGCAATGGAAGGGGCAGCTAGTTTCAAAAAGTCTCCAGGTAGCTGATCGGCAGCAAGAGTGTATGGTTTAACCTTTGTGAGTAGGTTTTGTATGGAACTTGTTTGGATGGGCTCAAATATGAGATGGGGGGGTTTGCTGGTTAGAAGAGGTAAGTATGGAAAGAGGATAGCTAGTTGTATTGTTTAGAAGAGAGGCTATTGAGGTAATAAAGCGTTATTGAATTGATTGGCAATACATTATGTAGTACTAGTTGTAGTTGGGATTGGTGTATTGGGGTTTCTTGGTTTAAGAAGGTGGTTAACTGATTGCCAAAACTTTTGGGGGATTGTTTGGTATTTTTGTTGACAAGATTGAAAGTATTTTTTGTCTAGTTTGATTTGTTTCTTGGCCTGATTTCGGAGTTGTTGGTAAGATGCTAGACGAGCATTGCTTCTGTTAGAGTGATAACATGACCATGCTTGAGCTCTTTCCTCGAATAGTTGAAGTGACTCTTTTGCTAATCAGGGCAGTCATTTGTTTTTCTTAAGTGGTGCAAATGTATTCAATGTGCATAGAAAAGTATTGTTAAAGTATTGTTTAGTCAATAAAACCCAATAATTCTTCTTATGACCCATTCCAAATGATAAAAGTTTTGTCCAAAAAACGTGTGTATAAGGTCAAGTAGCTAAAGAAATTGGTCTGGAAAGGAAACCTGTTTTCCCATTTTAACATCACTATGTTTGCAAACAAAGGGGCACATACAGCGCCCATAGCCATCCCTTTCTTTTGCAAATTATACTGACCCTCAAAAACTATATAGTTATTTTTCAATACCAATTCCATCAAAATATTACAAATTTTGATCTAATTCTGCGTAAAAGTTATAAATTTCTAACAAAAATTCATTAAACCACTCAAGACTCTCCTCATGGGGTATCATACTATATAAATCCTTAATATCTATTGTGCAAAATACCATTTTCTTATCATATCTTACATGCCCTAATTTATGTAAAAAATCCTATGAGTACTTGAGTAAATGCTCAAAGGGTTGTAACATATGCTTAAATTTCAAGTCAATATATTTAGCCAAAATCTTGATGCATTCACAATTGGTCTAAGCAGAAGGTCTTGCAAACATTTGTGCATCTTAGGTATATCAGAAATACTCAGTATAATAGCAAACTGCACAACTAAATAGGTATGGGTCTGTTTGGTAATTTGCCCTTGCACCGAAAGATCATCAATTAGGAAGTGAATATTAGACATAGAAATGTCAACCCTATTTCTGGAAACTTCCTCATAGGTATCATCACTTAACAATAAATTTGTTCTATAATTATAGTCATTTCGGTTCATAATAACCACCTCTCCCCCTTTGTCCAGTTACATTCTTCTTAATATCTTGTCTGAACTTAATTTCTTTAATAATGTTTTGCTTACTGTTAGATTTGAACATCCAAAATCATAACATTTCAAAAGTAAGTCAAATGGCAGTATCAAAAAGTGTGTGGATCCAGTCTCCCCTACTACAATACAAGTGCCTTCCCTAAACAATTGGCTTATATAGTATAGGTTCAGCCCTGTGAACAGTGTGAATATGCATTTCTGGTTTCAAATCATTAACCTTTATGAATATCACATTCTGCAGTAAGTGCTAGGAAAGTAAACATGGTGTAACGGCCTATATGATTTTGTGCACATGTCCCAACAATGCAAGCATGAGCAATGAAAAGTGTTACTTGCTAAGGGCTTGCATTTGTGAATGATTATTGCAACTGCAGGAATAATTAAGTATTTCACACTCCTTTTACTTTTATGTACAGTAACTGATGGTGTGTCAGGGAGAATAAACTCAGCAAAATGTTAAGGCCTTAACTGACTGACTTAGGAGTGAAAACCTTCATAACATTTGTATTATTAAATGCTTATGATCCAACTCTGTCTCTGAATAAGAAGATGTCTGTAATTCATATGAAGTATATAACAGTTAAATAATAAAAACACATATCAAAATAAAGGCAAATGGCATTGCATTTATTTCATACTAGTATAAAACGGGAATAATGCTAACAAAAGAAAGGATGGCAAAAAATGTAGCATTGCAAATACTTTTTGGTATTGTGACAGGAAATAGTAGCTTAACTGTTGCAAATATACCATTCATCTACACATCTAATAGGCATTTACAAAGAACAACTACAAGAAAAAGCTTATTTATGACCTTTAATGTAAAGTGATACAAAACCCTTGTCTTTACTATATGTAAACTTTCTCTTCTTCATATATATGTATGTTGTCTGTGGCAAATAGTGAAAATAGTCTCAAATATAACATGCTCCTGCCATGCTATCAAGGTTCATGCTCATACTATGATATCAAGGTTTCAAGGTTCAAGTCTAGATGTGGTGGAGTTTGTGTGCCTTTAGTAATATACATATTTCCATTTAATAAGACAGCCAAAGTTGACAGAACATCACAGAGAGATACTTGAAAAACTATTTTAGCACCATCTTTTGCTCACTTAATGGCATTGTGCAATAGGCACTGACTGTGGTCACTAGCCATGAATGATGGTTCACTTTCCAAGCCAAAAAATAAATTAAAAAAAAATAATTTGGTCTACCTTCAGTGGAGCAAATGAGTGTGGTGCTGGTGCGCTGCCTTCTGCACTCTGAATAGCACTAAGGGTAGAAAATGCAACTGTCAGCTACCTATTTCTGTGGCAAAATGATATAATTGCCTGAGTTTAGAAAAAGAGATCAGGTGACACAGGGTTCAAATCTAGTTTACATAATAATTTTAATGAAAGGTTCTTAATGAGTATTGGTGCACATTCTTGTATATAAATGTGTTGCTGGAAGCTCAACTTTTATCAGTATGAATAAGAACATATGATATGCGTGAGGTAAAATAATGACATTTTCTAAATTATGATAACACAAAATCAGTAACATGATATGGGGAAAGCTGCATTACATATAATGCATTCCATCAATATATCACTCAAGTAGTAATCCTGACAGAAATTTCCTTTAAATGATGTCAGTATTAACTGTAGATATACTCTTTCATTGTTTTGCTTCCTCTTTTGTATGTGCATGCCATTTAGCAATGTGCAAACACAGTTCTTGGATGAAGGCAAAAATGAAAAAACATTTATTTGGGCTGTTTTCTGTAGCACAAATGAGTCTGGTGTTGGTGAATGACCATCAGTACTCTGTGCAGTACTGAGTGAAGAAAATGCAACTGCCAGTTAACAACCTCTATGGCACAAGGTGTAAGTACAGAGAGTTTAGAGAAAGAGGACAGGTAATACACCGTTCAAATCCAGTTTACATTTATTTTTACTGAGGTGGTCAGAATGATATTTGTCACAAAGTATCGTTTAGGACTTTAACAGTATATACATATGAGTATCATAACGCTGATTTATGCAACAGAATTATCATTAATGCTTGTTATACAAGTCCGATATACTATATGTAAATTATGTTAACCATACAATGATGAGAATAGCTAACTTAAAATGCACTTGCATAGGTTTGATGTTCACAATAGCTTCAAAACTCCAAAATCCAAGATACAAAAAAACTGAGAAATTAAAACAAAAACAACTGGCAACTTCACTGAAGACTGAATCCACAAAGTTTAATGAAGCACTTTTCATCCAAATACTTCTTTGAACTTCATCAGATACTAACATTTACAAAAATCAAGTTTAAATAGTCATGTTTAACCATGATTAAAATCAGCTGGTCTCTCCATCTTAAAATTTAAAGGAACAGTAGTTAAAATACCATTGTGACATAATATGCATTTTCCTGTTCTTTAAAACTGCCTTATTTAACAAGCAAATTAATACATTTATCGCAACAGCAATATGGTGAAAATCATATACGAAAATTGTGTGAAAATGTAGTCTCCTCATTTATCTAACCTTACATTATAAACATTTTCAAGTAAAAAATTAATAAGTAAAACATAATTTCTATAATGTTGTTACTACAGTACTTCATTTCATTAAGCTTTTCAGTTTTAAACAGCATGTGATAGAACACATGTCGTTCAATCCTGGAAAGTTATAAGCATTGAGACGAATTTGCCAGAGCAATTCCAACTTTTCTAATAATAAGGTGAATGGACCCCCTCTTAGATTACTGTCCACTTAATCAACTATCCAGAATTTGCTGAACATAACAGACTTACTAAACAGCTTAGATCAGAACTTGCTTAAATATAAGAAACTCCGCTTGAAAGTGGAATACTTCCAAGAATGTATAAGAGCTAACATTGTACCGAAGGGTTTGAGAATGTATCAATACCCTACTGGTCTGGTACTCGATTCTTTATTCCACCAGGAGCTAATAAAATTATTTAATAAACAAGGACTGGATCTTGTAGATCTCATGTGTAAACATTATAGCATTATGGCTGACTAACTAATGGATATAGCATCTGTGCTGGATGTTCAAATAAAAACTCATGCTGATTTTGAACGGTATAAATACAAGTATTCTCGTATTTTCCAGTCAATTGATTTTCATTTGAACAAATCCAAAGCCACTAAGGTCAAAAAACTTGAGCGTGATCGCCAGCAATACCAGAACGGTACAGCATATCAACGCCCATCAGTTGCACAAGTGTGGAAGGGGCGGGCTAGCACAAATGCCAATCAACCACATAATGTAACAGAAAGTCAGGAGTACATGCAGAGGAGTGGGCATTTACAAAATGCAATGGCGAACAACAGTTCTGAACACTCAGTTCAGCATGATGTTGCAGAACTGCAGGACAGCAGTTTTGATGCTCCCAATAACCAGTATGAGTGTCTGAGAAGAAGTGAGCGTATACAAAACCGGAATGGTCAACAGAATCTTACCAACAAGCAACAGAATAATAATTATCAAGGTTTTCCGAGGGGAGGCCAGCAAAACAGATGGAACCAGAGGACAAAGCACAACAAATGGAAGTAATGGAGAATTTGTATAACAACACTACAGGAATGCCAGCTATAATTTCGAATATGGAAGGTGACTTTTTTGTTTATAACTTCTCTACATTGGATATTTCTGTTGAGATGGCTAACACCTTAGCTAAATGAATGACTTTTACACCAGCTAGGAGAATGGACATATATAACAGCATTCTTAATTTGAAAATGTATGTTTGGAAATTTAATTTAAAATTGTTACTGGGTAACACAGTTGTACAATCACAAGCACAATATAGAATATCAAGTACATACAATCCCCCTTTGCACAATTTGTTACATACATTTGAAAAGATATGTGAACTGGCCATGAGAACATACCAAAAGGAAAATAGATTCAGGGGTTATGAGTATAATTTAAATAAAGATGAGCAAGCATGGTTCAACTTGATAAGATCAGCTAAGGTATGTGTCATGAAGCCCGACAAAGGTGGAGACCTTGTATTTATGGATTTGGATGACTATGAAACTAAAATAGAATCAATGTTGGCTTCTAGTTCATATCAGAAAACATCCCTTAATGAATACAACACAGCTAATGAACTTATCAAAATCTACATTAATGATTTATTCATAGAGGGAAAGATAGATATAGACATGTACAACTACATGATAGTGTTATCACCAGTGGCACCCACAATGTTTGGGGTCCCCAAAATCCATAAATGTTTATTTGACCCTCCCCTTAGACCTATAGTTGATGGCAGGAATTCTGCCACATATGTATGTGCTAAAGTGATAGATAATACACTTAAAAAATATGTAACAACAAAAGAAGTAATATGTAAAGATTCATGGTCATTCCTGCAAAAATGAATGAATTGAAGTATGACTAAGAGTACAACTTCCTTACAGTGGACGTAAAGGACTTATATACGTCAATACCACAAGCATTGGGCATACAGTGGGGTAGTCAATTACTAAGGGAGAAGGAGGCTCTCCAGAATGACATCAGTCTAGTGGAAGAACTTCTAGACATAGTTCTATCCCACAATTACATTTATTTTAAAGGAAACTATTACCTGCAAAAAAGTGGAGTAGCCATGGGTTCCCCCTGTGGCTCTAGCTTCGCAAATTTAGTTATGAGTTACTGGGAACATCAATTTGGACTCAATGAGGAAGGAATAGTCTCAAAAATAATTTATTTTACATGCTATTTGGATGACATCTTTTTACTAATAAAAGGGAAACATGAAGAGGCAAAAAATCTCATTGCTTATTTTAATGAGACTACAGACTTCTTAGTGTTTACATATAATTTTGACCCAAATGAAATAGCATTCTTAGATGTCCAACTTACCAAAAATTATGTTGAAAAAGATACCAAGCAAAAATTTATAGGAAACCATCATATTCAAATGCATTATTGCACTATACAAGTGCACACCCTTACCACCAAAAAAGATTGGTGGTAAAGGGCCAATTAGTAAGGGCTGCCAGAATGGTGTCTATAGATGAGGACTTCCATAGTGAGTGCCAGTTCTTGAAGAAATTATTCACAAAAAGAGCATACCTGTGTACTTTGATTGACAAACTAATAGAAGAAGTTGTGGAGAAAATAATTAATGGTGTGTACATACCCATTCTGAGTATACAACATCCCTACTGGGTTAAATGACTATTCTATGAATGATAGTCAGGTTGATATGGAAAATCAGGTCCAGGACACAATCATTGGGACAGGTACGAACCAAACTGATTTCACAATGAGGTATATTACAACTTTTAACCTTGATTATCGTCACATAAAAAACATAATGATAACAAATTGGAATATTCTGTTAGAGGACAAACTGATAGTGGACAAATTGAGTACAGAACCAAGATTCATTACTAGAAAGGGTAGAACACTCAATAATATATTTGAAGGTGAGTGCAGGATCCAATCATATGCAATAAGGATGAAACAATGTGGTAGTTGCCCCTATTGCAAATACATTCATGTAGGTGCATCACTGCACATAAACAACACACATTTGAGTAACAGAAGTAAAGTTAATTGCAACTCCAAAATGAACGTATATGTGGCTAAATGTCAAAATTGTGATTCATTCTACGTCTGTAAAACCAAGCGTAGAATGAGAGACCACATATACGAACATATATATTGTATTAATAAACACAAACTGGACAATGCTTTAGCAAAGCATATAGAACAATATCCAGAAAATGCATTTAAATTCTGGATAGTTGATTAAGTGGACAGTAATCTAAGAGGGGGTCCATTCATCTTATTATTAGAAAAGTTGGAATTGCTCTGGCAAATTCGTCTCAATGCTTATAACTTTCCAGGATTGAATGACATGTGTTCTATCACATGCTGTTTAAAACTGAAAAGCTTAATGAGATGAAATACTGTAGTAACAACATTATAGAAATTATGTTTTACTTATTAATTTTTTACTTGAAAATGTTTATAATATAAAGTTAGATAAATGAGGAGACTCTACATTTTTACACAATTTTTGTATATGATTTTCATCATATTGATGCTGCGATAAATGTATTCATTTGCTTGTTAAATAAGGCAGTTTTAAAGAACAGGAAAATGCATATTATGTTCACAATGCTATTTTAACTACTGTTCCTTTAAATTTTAAGATGGAGAGACCAGTCAATTTTAATCATGGTTGAACATGACTATTTAAACTTGATTTTTGTAAATGTTAGTATCTGATGAAGTTTAAAGAAGTATTTGGATGAAAAGCACTTCATTAAACTTTGTAGATTCAGTCTTCAGTGAAGTTGCCATTTGTTTTTGTTTATGTTCACAATAGCTTCGTAATAATTATTATGAATCATCACATATCATAAGTGCATGTTTACGAAAATATGTCATATGAAATATGCATGGAACATGTCACAACATGTATTCCTTAGGTCATGCAGCTCCATGCCTCTGAAATGCATTGATAACCAAAAATACTGCATTTTGCATAGAAATGCATAACCATAAGTAATTCAAGTAATCTGTTAATTATATCTCCATTCATTTTGAAAGTAGTATATCTCAAATGACCATGTAAAGAAGGAAGTTGCTCTGTGGCATTGACAGCTTATAAGCAAAAGTTAAGATTGTATCCTTCTTTTTCATAAGTTTGATTCCAAGGTGGTGCTACTAAATGTGGATCATGTGCAACTCCCAGCAGCCCAATATGTCACAAGTCATACTATTTTACCTCCGCCAAGAAATGGTTAAAGAAACCCCATAAAGCATGTCAGCACTTAACATTGGAACATGTAAAAATAGGTTGAGCTTCATGCATGGCCAAATTTCACCGCTGTATTTCACACCTTCATTGCTTATTGATGTAATCTTTTCCTATGTGTCTGCCAAGCCATTTCTGTGCTTTTATTTGTGTAAGTTTAGCTGCAAAGCTGTAATTCTTTGCACACAAGTTGCTGCACATGAGATCTGAACTGCCAATTCATAGGTTCATAGGTTCATAGGTAGGTACTAGGCTATCGGTCCAAGGGCCTACGTAAGCCTAGCCAGCAAGGTTCCATGGCTTACGCCACCCAAGAAAGTTATTTTCCTGTGCCACTGTCAAGCAGAGACACAGAAGTGATCTCTGGGGTGTATTTCCTATTTCCCATCCACTCATCAAGATTTTTCTTGAAGAGTGCTAATGAAGAACTTTGCTTGACATAGATGGGTAGCTTGTTCCAGAGTATGGGAAGTCTCTGGGACAGGAATCTATCCCTCCAGCATGTCCTGTTTATTGTGGTGATAAGGTTTAGGTCCCTAGAGAGTGTAGTTTGGAGGGATTGGAATTTCTTTAGGTGTAGCATGCCCAACAGCTCTGGGTTTGACATAGCTTTATATGTTAGGCAGAGAGCACCTCGGAGTAGATGATATGCTATGGAGTAAAGCTGGAGTTTTTGAGGTGGTCAGTGTAGGGCATTTGTTTGAGGCCAGTAATCCTCTTTGTGAGGTACTTCTGTCACCTTTCCAACTGCTGCAGATGTCTTGTGAGGTACATTCCAAAATGGGCATTGTACTCTATAATGGGTCTAGTGAGTGATGAGTAGAGGGGAACAATAACCTCTTTTTTCCTGCATGAGAACCCTTTTATGATGAGGTGTGCCACATAGAAGGACTTCCTGACTACTATGGCGATGTGACTATCAAAGGAGAGACTACTGTCCACCTGGGTCACAAGGTCTCTTATCACGCATTTTGGGTTAAGTAGATTGCTGCCTATGTGGTAGTTCATGGGTACAGAGTTTTTACCAAAGGGGATGACACTACACTTTTTGGCATTGAGCTTGAGGCCATGGCTCTGACACCAGGCATCTGTCTCAGTGAGGCTCTTCTGTGGGATGTCCACATAATTTGAGGACTTGTCTATGGTTCCAAGTTTGCAGTCATCTGTGAACTTCATTAGCCAGAGGCCTTCTGTGTTAGCCTGTACTTCAGAGAAGTAGATACCAAACAGGAGAGGTCCCAGGATGGAACCCTGTGGTACTCCACTTGTCACTGCTTTGAGGTCAGATTTGGAGTCTGCAACTTTTACAGTGTGGGTTCTGTCAGTGAGCCAGTTGGCAACCCATCTTGTGACATAGGGATTTATACCTAGTTTAGTGAGTTTAGCTATAATTCCAGAATGGGGAATGGTGCTGAAAGCCTTGGCGAGGTCAAGATAGGCTGTGTGAACCACCTTACCCTCATCCACGGCTTTGGGGACTGCCTCAAAGAAGTCGATCAGGTTCAGGAGGCATGATCTGCCTTTCACAAACTCGAACTGGGTGGGATCCAGAGTTTGGAGGTTACCAATGCTTTTGTTTATGAGTTCCATGATGATATATTCCATGGCCTTGCAGACCAGGAAAGTCAGTCTAATAGATCAAGTGAAGTAATGCACAAAAAACCAAAGACAAGCAAAGAATAAGTCCTGAGCTTTTATCAGTGAAACAAATTGCAGTGTGCAGTAACCTCCATTAAATAGCCTGGCAATTATACAATTAATTAATTAGTAAATCTAGTACTAAGGTGTGGTGCTTTAGAGTTGGGTGTTAAAAAAAGTTAGTCATTATATCAACTCAAAAAATGAAATGTTTGCAATAACAAAAATGACTAACCATAAAAACATTTTAAAATGCCAGTTTCCTAGGTTTCAGGACATAAAAGTCTGATGTCTGATTGGGGTTGTAGATTGTTAAAGAATATGCTTAAAGATGTGTTTAGATTGTCAGTGAATTGTTAAAAATTTTTCTTTATTAATATGCGTGAGATATTTTAATGCCCATCCATATAACATTTCATATAGAATTTGATTTATTAGAATCCTATAACCGTGGATGTTCAATAATTTAATATGCTGTGGGGATGCTGTGGTATGAAGGGGAGAGTTATAACCTAGCCCTCCTAGCTTGAGGACCCGTTTAATGCTGATCATCCCATTCAGACCTGGTGGCTTCCTGCATTCAGTCTCAACTGCCATAATAGTTCACGGTAGCCAAGGTGGATTCCCAGTCACCACCTCTTGCATCTGGCTCAACCTGTTCCAGAACTAGAAACTGGATTTTGGGTTCTGGGCAGGAGAGTGAGAGTGTGTAAAGGTTGGTTTCCTTCTTCCTGGTCATGTCATAAAGATGCTTTCTTAATTCCCTCAGTTTTTTGCCCATAGAAACTTTGACAGTTGGTGCACATCCCCAAGTATCGACCTCTAGAGGCACAGGTGTAAAATCCAGTGGGGTGTATCTTGTAGTTCCTAGACGGAGGTATGGTGCTGTTTCTTTGGATATGGCATGACATTGCACCACATTTGAATTTACCTTCATCTTTTCTTTGATTTCTTTCAAATAATTCCTTTAAATTAGCCCCTCTTTACGAACAAAACTGGGTTTAGGTGGTATGTAGTCCTTTAGTTCTTCAAAGAGGGTTAAAACCGCCAGTGATGTAAGATTGTTTCTTCCAATTCATAGGAATTTGATGAGTATGTGTGTGCAAAACTGTTAGTGTGAACAGTATCCTTGTTTTGTGTGTTGTTGGTCACTGGTACAAAGTATTGGTTTGTAGAGGGATGTCGTTGCAGATTACCTCTGCTAGAGTTAGAAATAGTTCCAGAGGGTAACCTCTCTCCAAGAAAAGGTTTTCAAAAATTCCACCAGAATCAAAATCTTCTCCTCGCATGCATATTCTACTTGCTCTGATGAGCTGCCCTTTAATGATCCCCCTTTAATATGGTGGGTGGGCACTTTAGTGTAGCAAGGAGTTGGAAAATGTTGCCTTGCATGTAGTTTGGAATGGAAAGTTTTCTGATTGTAGTCCTTGTAAAGAGTAATGTCCAGATAATGAAGTTCGTGCTGATCCACTGTGTGTGTGAATTGTAGGAAATTTGTTGTTGAATTGATGTGTGTAAAGAATTCAGATAGGTTCCCTTCAGAGCCAGACCATAAAATACAGATGTCATCCAAATAAAAGAATGTGATCTTTCCATGGGGGTATTAAAGCGAATGTGTCATACATGTGCAATACTACATTATAATTCACCATTAAAAAGATGAAGTTGTTGGACAAAACCATCTCCATCATTTCAAGTTGGACATTTTGTTACTAAGGGTTGTCTTCTGGCCTAGAAATTGGGCAAACCATTCCAAACCTTTTGATGAGGGATGCTGGAAAACAGATCTTTGATGTCCACTGTGACCATTAAGGTGTCTGGGGAGTAGCAAGAGGTGGGAATGTCCCGGAGGAAGTGCCAAGAATCCTTGCAGACATGGGACAATGTATTCTTTGGTCATGTAATCAATAAATTTTCCCAGGGCTCAGTCACTCCACCTGCTCCTGATACAATCGGCCTAAATTGTAGTGGATTTATTCCTTTGTGGGTTTTAGGTATCCCAAAGATGACTGGTATTCTGGGCTTTTCCACATGTAAGTAGTTGTAGACCTTTTCATTGATGGCCTGTTGTAATAGAAGGTCACTAAGATAGTACTTAATCTCAGCAAAGGCTATATTGATCTCGTTTAGTGAAACCCCGTATTATTTTTCGTCATTCTGCAACATAGTGTGCATGTGGGCTTCGTAGTCCTCTGAGAACATAAGACAACCCTCCTTTATCAGGTTTCATGACCCTGATTTTTTCTTCATGCAAGTGTTCAATAAAATTCATTTCTTGTTCAGAAAAATTTGGATGAAGTAGAATTTCTTGATTATTATATACTTTCCTGAAGTCGTTCTCCACTAACTTTTCAAAAAGAGGATTATTGGGTGTAGTGGGGTTAAAGAGACTTCTGCTGCATTAAGTGTTTGCCCTTTAAAAATCAAATTTAAGTTTAAAGCTCTGGTAAACATTTTTAAATCTATCAAAGCTTGTGTTAAATTCATGGGTTTAGTTGGGACAAAATGTAGCCCTCGAGTGAAAATATCAAAAGCATTTGTAGGAAGGTTCATGTCCGTGTAATTGTATATGGCAAAGTTGTTTCTCCTTAAAATAGTGCAGTTACCCTCAATATTAGTAGGGTTTTGATTGTGTAAACCCAAATTTGGGGCTTGTCTAATAGATCGATAGTTCCCGGGATCAGTGGTGGCTCCCCCTTTGTGGAGTGGGATAACTGTTGCTGTGTGCCATTCAGTGGGCACAAAGCCTGATGCAAGGCTATTATTGAACATGGTGCTTAAGTGGGGAGCCAGTTTGTTCTGAAGTTCGTGTAAAACGCAGCCTGGGATGTTGTCCGGTCCCATGGATGCTGTGTTTTTGGCTTTAGAGAGTGCAGCTTTTACCTGCATAGTTGTGATTACAGGGACTCTGCATTCTTCCTGTATAGATATGGGTTGTTTAGGGGGTGAGAGGGGGGTAAAGTTAGCACTGAACCTATCTGCCAGGATGTTGGCAATATCAGTTGGTTCTGTATTTTTCACGCCTTTGTGCTGTAACTCAGAGCAGATTTGGGTGTTGACATCTAGATTCTTGACATAGCTATTGAATGTTTTGTGGTTGTCCTTGGATTTATTGGTGATTTTGTTTTCATAACTAGCTTTGGAGGATCTTATAAGGGATCTCAGGTTCTTACTGAGGCTGACCAGGGAGCTCCTCCACTCATGGGATTTTACTCTCTTTTGCAACAGTTTCTTCCTTCTGTTGTACAGTTTGTTTATGGCAGGGGACCACCAGATTGGCTTCCTTTTTTTTGGAGGATAGGGTCTTGGTTCTGTTTGGGATAGCACAATCCATGCACTCATGTAAGTGCTTATAGTCCTAGCTTGACTTTTGTAGACATGACTGGCAAAGGTGAGGATGGTTTTAAATTTACAGCACAAAGATGGGGTATTGAGGAGTGCAGAATTTTTGTGACACTCCTTGTCAAGTGCTACAACTGTAAGCTGCCAGAGGGTGATTATAGTGGGTCTCAATATAAGGCTGAGGCTTAGAATAGCTGGGCCAAGGCTGTGTCCAGTGCAACTGGCATCCCAGTCACTGGGGAGTAATGTCATCACCCACTACAGTGACACGAAGAGACACAGTCAGGACCTCCTGAGCCAACTGGAGGAGGAATTTAAGACAGCAAACACCCTTCAGTTGTGTAAGTACATTGATCTGTTGCGAGTCAATGATATCACCTGGATTAGCCAGCCAGTACATTCATTTGTTATCATTTCATTCCTTTCATATCTTTTTCACCTCCTGTATAGCTGCAGAAGAGATAGCACAGAACTCTGAGGTACAACAGGAGATACTGGTTCACTTCACAGAGGCACGGGGTAAGTATGGAACAGGTATGAATGCAAACCAGATAATGCTTTTCAGGCCATCAGTCCATATCAGATTGAACAGGCATACCTACATTCTATGTCAAGCATATATCTCTTCTCTAATAGCTCTTGCTGAATGCATTAGGTAATATTTACACCTGCTTTGATGTGTGTGTGTGTGTGTGTGTGTGTGTGTGTGTGTGTGTGTGTGTGTGTGTGTGTGTGGGGGTTCAATTCCCAGAAAAAGAAATTAGCTTTTATTACAGGATTTTATTTCTAAAATATTAACTGCAATACTGAATGTAGTTAAGA
>NC_056732.1:208543316-208563316 GCF_019279795.1 Protopterus annectens | reverse complement strand
TTGGTTTTCCCAACTTCTTCTCAATGGAGTTAGTGACCTACAGACATAGAATAACACATTCGTGACAGGCTAGTGTACATTTGCTTTACAAGCAATTACCTCTCATATGTCAATTTCTAATACACGTTAATTATTCATCTGGGTGTGCTGTATGTTGCCATAGTGTCATAAAGTTATTATTATTGTTTTTAACAAAGGCTAGATACATATTGCAATATACTGCATGCACATCTGTATGTTAATGCACTTATTCAAGTCAGCATGTCAGGTGTGACACTTACACTAAGTACAACATATGTCATATAGCTGATTACAGTAGCACCATTGCATCATAGTCAGAAACAATGATAGCCTGACATTTCCAAAATTTGCCTATTAGCTGATGTATTGATGGCATAATGCTGGCATGCACTTTTATTTCACCCATGTCTTTTTTGGGCTATCTAAACATTTCTGATATTATTACTTCTGCTGGCCCTGAAAGATGCTGATAAATGTGTAAGCTTACTTAGCAGCATGCATAGTCAATAAGCACCGCTTCTAGATCTCTCTAACACACTTACGTCGTGTTGGCTTAGTGCTAAATGCACATGCTTGTTACTGAATCCTAGGAAAAAAAACCTTCATTTAGTAATGATATGTATCTATATGATGAACAGAATGAGAGATCTTTATTTTGTTTCAATATAGGCATTATTCATATATATTTCGAGAAGGGTGTTTTACTTGTAAAGTTAAAAATTCCTATTTTATGGGATTCTTTGAAAATATACCTTTTTTTGTGTTGACTTATATGTGAGAGTATTTTACTTATTATAGGTATTTTTATAATTTATAGTTAATCTAATCTTTATCCGCAGTGGTGGTGCTGCAGTAGCTTTGTCGCCTCACAGTAAGACGTTGTCCGGTTTGATTCTCAGCTAGAGCATCCTCTGCGTGGAGACATGCATGAATGGGCGTACCTTCGTTGAAGGTTGTGCATCAGGACTGGTAATTCGGCACGTAAAAATCAACTACCAGTCAATAGCGGACCGGAGTTCCGCTGTGGTGACCCCTAACCGGGAAAAGCCGAAAGACACAACAACATAGTTAATCTAATCTTTAAGTCTTTATGATCTGATAATGCACAAAATATAATTTTGAGAGTATCAGCTTTTCAACAAAGATCACTGGACATTAATAGTCTATATGCTGCTATTTGTATTCCAACAGCATATGAGTAGTGTTTGAAAATTAAAGCACATTCTTTAAAGGTATTTAAATATTTTAGGCTCATGATATTTATCCTATTTTAAGGCATGAACAGAGGCTGAGATCTTAGGATCTCTTTTGGCACTTGTCTCCAAAATCCCAAGATTGCAACTAAAAAAACTAGTAATATCAACTTACTTTTCATATTAGTTGATAGTACATCAAAAGACATATTTTTTCTTTGCAAATGTTATGCCAAGACAGGTATCAAATACTTATTTGCAAATGTGAATCATCTGTTCTGATATTCTTATATAACTATAATAAATACTGCATTACCACCATCCACAACAAAATTATATCTTAGACATGAAATCAGATTTTCCATTCATGCTGCCTTAAAGTATGAATTAGCAAATAACACATATTGTTTAAAACAAAGTTTCTTAGCTACTTCTTGTAGAAGCTGTGTATCTTGTAGAACTATTTGATTTGAGTTATTTAGTTTAAGATATTAGAGAAACCCATCACTTCTTTAGCTATTTGCCAATCTTTTTTATATATTTACAAGAGATTAGCCCCAGCACTCTTTACTTATGTGTTACCCCTAACCCCCTAACGCTAATCCTGCCCCTGGTGCAACCCAGCCATACATGTTAACTGCATGACCAAGCCAGACACATTACCTACTCCAACCCAGTCAAACACATTACCTTACCAAAAACCTTTCCTTAGCGGCATCATTAAATAAGACAGGTAACGGCACATGCATTGCACAAACACATGACAACAGACATGCATCATACTAACACCAAACCTAAACTTCACTCTACCCATAAATGGCAAACATTCATACAAGCACAACAATACACAAACACACACATGTTAAGCTATCCCATACCACTTCCCTTACTGTAACCCAAACCTAGAAAAAAAACACTTACCTGCATACAGTTATACCTCACAGAGCCAAGAACCTGCATAGTCTGATGTTGGATACCTCCTGAAATTTACAATGTCAGCAGTTGAATTAAACTGCACCCAGTACACACACAAACATACACACACACACACACACACACACACACACACACACACATATATATATATATATATATATATATATATATATATATATATATATATATATATATATATATATATATATATATATATATATATATATATATATATATATATATATATATATATATTTATACATATATATGGATCTACTTTAAATGAAAGTACATTAAAATGAATCTGACTTACCCGAGCTGATTTCTCTGAAATGGCATTTCAACTAATGCATGGATTGCCAAATTCCTTTCCCTGTGAAAGGAACCACTTGGCCACCATAAGGAATATATATATATATATATATATATATATATATATATATATATATATATATATATATATATATATATATAAGCAAGGCTTCCAAAAGGCCGGAAATGTGCACGGGTGTAACCAAACACTACAGACACGCAAATCCAGCACCAATCCACAACCACTGTTGCAATATTCAGTATAGAAATCACACTGCAGGAATCACTGGATCAAAATCATATTCATTTATTCCACAGCAAAAATAGTTGCACAATAGTGATTGTCCCCACGTCAAACCAGCAATTTCATGTTTAACAAGCAAAGCATACCAGTTTCACCACATAGGCATCTTCAGTGCTAAATGATCCCATATGTCTCTCCAACAAGCCCTTAAATACCAACACTGTTATTTAAATTTAAAGTGACCTCATATAAAGCACACATAAACATAAAAGTAAAAATAAAAATATAAATATATACACATATACATGTATATACATATACATGTGTACAATCCAAAAGGAAATATATATACTAATGTACATATAAAAAGCAAGGAATAAAAATAAAAGAAAAAAAATCTAACAAAATACACATATACATCAGCCATATACATATATGCATACTCATTCAAGAACTATATATTCCAAACAGAAGAACAAAAAATTATATATATATATATATATATATATATATATATATATATATACCAATCCCAAATGCTAGGTGCAGGGAACATACCGGTGGGTGCATGGAAAAGATACAATTCCCCAAAACAACTCCAGCACTCCACAAGACATAAAATTAATACCAAACAGCAATCGTTAGAAGAAGTTTATTCAGGCATCACCTGCCCAACACAGACCGGTGGCCAGTTTTGCATCAAGCGTCATCAGTGTGCAATTTAGTTAGGCAAGAGCCCGGATTTAAATACTTTAAATGCAGACACCTTTAACACAAATTTAAAGTTACCGACACACAGAATGTCCCTATTCTACACCTATAACTGCAAGTGAAAACAAAACCAAGTAATAACATTATTAATACTATAAATCCCCATGTTTTACCCAAATATATATATATAGATATATATACATATATATATATATATATATATATATATATATATTATATATATATATATATATATATATATAGATATCTCAAACTGTGGAGCTAATTTTATACATTTATTAACTGATCATAGAAGACTTTTAGCACATAGCAAAACCAATATTATCTATTGTTATAATACACTTCCCATTGATAAATGCATAGAATAACATTATAAAATACAACTCTAAATATAAATGAATACTGAGATAAGAATTATATTCAAAATAAAAAAATATATACTGTTATATATATTTCTTTATGTCTTTATTTATCATATAGGAAATTACCATTTAATGTTTGTGATTGTAATATATTAAGTCAACAAATATTAACTTCAAATATGTTGACTTTGATTAATTTGGTTACTGCATATGTTTACCACTGGTCATTCAGGCCAGGTTTAAAGAGTGCCCCCAAATTCACTATCCACCGACGTTCTTTTTGAGTTAATATCTGATGTTTAAATTTATCATTTTTATCCTGCATCATAACCATATCTAAACCTACAAAAACAAAATGTGCTGTGGTATGGACCATCTTGTGTTTGTATAAAGCACTCCGAAGTCTCTGACATTTTATATCGCTAATATGAAGAGCTATTCTTTGTTTGAGTGTACAGGAAGTCTGTCCCACATAGAATGCTCCACATTGACAGACAGCCATATAAATAACCCATGAGCTACTACATTTAATAAGGTATTTAATATCAAACACCCTCTTTGTATTTACTGATGTAAAAGATTTAGTTTTTGCCATCAGTTTACAATATTTACAGGACCCACAATAAGTGATCCCCACTATGTTCACAGTAGATATAAAACCCGCTGGTCTACCTTTTTTAAAGGAAGAGAAATGTTGCCCCAAGGTCTTACCTTTTCTATAACCAAAATGGCAATATTCATCTACTATTTTGGTGAAAAAAGGATCTGAGTGCAAAACATGCCAATGTTATTGCTGTTCCTTTTATCTGTAAATACCATTGGTTATGAAACAAGAAAGCATTATGTTCTAACACCAACTTAAGGAGCTTTATCAAGAATTCTCTTTCCTGTATACTGTATAGACCCGATTGTTGCATCCAAAATTCTATAGCTCTGATTCCCCCTTCATGAGGAATACTTGTGTACAATGATTGAACATCCAGGGTCCCCAAATAATCATTAACCGAAACTTGCAAATTGTCCATTAAGGACAAAAACTGTTTTGTATCATGAATCCTGGCTGTAACCAACCAATGGACTTCTTTAGCTATATTATATTTACTCAGAAAGAGAGAGGTTCAATTAACACCTCTACCTGCCACACTATAGCGTCCAGAGGTGGATTATGAAGTTTATGAATCTTGGGGACCATATAGAAATATTGTGATGCTGGATTATCTACTTGTAACTGTACCTTAAAAGAGAGTGTGATAATACCTTGATCTATGGCCTGTTGTAAAAACTTGTCCATTTCTGATTTATATTCTAATGTGGGATCATAGCTCATAGCTAAATAAAATTCAATGTCAGACAACTGTCTGTGTGCTGTGTGTAATATTTGTATTGTTCCATCTCACAACTGCATCTCCCATATCATTACTATTCCACTATCACTATATCTCGATTATTTGAAAGTGATTTTACTGCATCTTTTTCCAAAACAGTCAAATTATCAAATCCAGAACAAAAAATATTTGACTGATTAACATGCAAATCTTTTAATACCAACTGTTCAAATGTTTTTATTGTACTGTGATAGGGAGGCATAAATTCAGATTTTTTTAAACTGAAAACCTTTTGGGGCACTTGTCTGTAAAACCTGCTTTTTTTGTGCAAAGAAATACTTTAGATTAAGATTTCTGCTAAAGGTTTTTACATCATTTATAACATCATATTGGGACACATAAAAAGATGGAAGAAATCCCAGACCTTTATTTAGCACACTGAGTTCACTAGAAAAAAAGATGTATTTAGTTAAGTTAATGACTAGATTATTAATGTCATTAACAGCATTAACACCATTGGTCAAATTAGTGTCTATTGTTGCTGCAGGCTGTCCTGAAACATCTTCAGTATGGATTCTTCTACGGTGCTTATGACCTGCCCTCCTAAAGGGGTTTTATATCTCTTGGAGGCTGGAGAAGAAATACCAGGCAATTCACTTGCTTCAGGTTCAATATCAGTGTTGGAAACACTGGAGGAAAACTCGGATGCACTAGATAAAGTTTACTGTCACCTAAGAATAGACTTAACTCTTTGCCTTTTGGGCCTAGGGACATTCTTTTCTTCCGAAAACCTTACCCCCCACTTGGGTTTCTTCCATGAATAAACAGTTGTCATTTTGAAGTCATTAACATCACGTTGATATTTATTAATTTTTCTCTTGCACAATTCCTTGTCATACTTGTCAATGTCCATAACAAACTGTGCGTATAAATCTTGATAATTAGGGGCAGTGACATAACTCTTGGTACGTTCATAACATATCTCAAGTTTGGCCAAAAGTTCTGGTAGCTGTTTTTCATAATATTCAACCAGTAATTGCAAAAACATTTTTGAGGCCGTTTGCTGTATCATCCTCCATTTTTGCATAAAGTCCCCATCATCACTTCCCAGTCCTGGTTCCACATATACTCTAAGCCCTCTTGGGGCAATTTTAGCTGTTAAGTAAGCTTTAAGAAGCTTACAATGCCAAATGTAAGAACATACCTTTTTAGAAGATTCAGTTAGTTGTCTAAATATTTCTTGTAAATCCGACTGTCCTGCCCCATTATTTTTGTGTGAAATGTCCCGTTCCTCATTAATCACAGTAAAGAAAGCACAATCATCCTTGTCTGCCGCTATATTATCCAAATATGTTCGAAAATCTGTTCCCGTTTCCATTTTTATGCAGGCTCCATTGTTTCACCACTTCTGGCCAAGCATTAGCAGTATAAAAAATCACATAAATACAATAATCACCGCCAATATGTCCCCAGGCCCTTCCATTAGATAGAGCTTCCAAGGTTACGTACCAGCACTCCAAAATGGATACCAATCCCAAACGCTAGGTGCACGGAATGTACTGGTCGGTGCATGGAAAAGATGCAATTCCGCAAAACAACTCCAGCACTCCACAAGACATAAAATGAATACCAAACAGCAATGGTTAGAAGAAGTTTATTCAGGCATCTCCTGCCCAACACAGACCGGTGGCCGGTTTCGCATCAAGTGTCATCAGTGTGCAATTTAGTTAGGCAAGATCCCGGATTTAAATACTTTAAATGCAGACACCTTCAACACAAATTTAAAGTTACAGACACACAGAATTTCCCTATTCTACACCTATAATTGCAAGTGAAAACAAAACCAAGTAATAACATTATTAATACTATAACCCCCCACGTTTAACCTGGGGACCCTGGATGTTCAATCATTGTACACAAGCATTCCTCATGAAGGGGGAATCAGAGCTATAGAATTTTGGATGAAACAATCGGGTCTATACAGTATACAGGAAAGAGAATTCTTGATAAAGCTCCTTAAGTTGGTGTTAGAACATAATGCTTTCTTGTTTCATAACCAATGGTATTTACAGATAAAAGGAACAGCAATAACATTGGCATGTTTTGCACTCAGATCCTTTTTTCACCAAAATAGTAGATGAATATTGCCATTTTGGTTATAGAAAAGGTAAGACCTTGGAACAACATTTCTCTTCCTTTAAAAAAGATAGACCAGAGGGTTTTTTATCTACTGTGAACATAGTGGGGAGCACTTATTGTGGGTCCTGTAAATATTGTAAACCGATGGCAAAAACTAAATCTTTTACATCAGTAAATACAAAGAGGGTGTTTGATATTAAATACCTTATTAAATGTAGTAGCTCATTGGTTATTTATATGGCTGTCTGTCAATGTGGAGCATTCTATGTGGGACAGACTTCCTGTACACTCAAACAAAGAATGGTTATGATGCAGGATAAAAATGATAAATTTATACATCAGATATTAACTCAAAAAGAACGTCGGTGGATAGTGAATTTGGGGGCACTCTTTAAACCTGGCCTGAATGACCAGTGGTAAACATATGCAGTAACCAAATTAATTAAAGTCAACATATTTGAAGTTAATATTTGTTGACTTATTATATTACAATCACAAACATTAAATGGCAATTTGCTATATGATAAATAAAAACATAAAGAAATATATATAACAGTATATATTTTTTTATTTTGAATATAATTCTTATCTCAGTATTCATTTATATTTAGAGTTGTATTTTATAATATGTATTCTATACATTTATCAATGGGAAGTGTATTATAGCAATAGGATAATATTGGTTCTGCTATGTGCTGAAAGTCTGCTATGAATCAGTTAATATATGTATAACATTAGCTACACAGTTTGATATATATATATATATATATATATATATATATATATATATATATATTTGGGTAAAACATGGGAATTTATAGTATTAATAATGTTATTACTTGGTTTTGTTTTCACTTGCAATTATAGGTGTAGAATAGGGAAATTCTGTGTGCCTATAACTTTAAATTTGTGTTGAAGGTGTCTGCATTTAAAGTATTTAAATCTGGGCTCTTGCCTAACTAAATTGCACACTGATGACGCTTGATGCGAAACTGGCCACCGGTCTGTGTTGGGCAGGTGATGCCTGAATAAACTTCTTCTAACCATTGCTGTTTGGTATTAATTTTATGTCTTGTGGAGTGCTGGAGTTGTTTTGGGGAATTATATATATATATATATATATATATATATATATATATATATATATATATATATAAAGAAATATACACACACATCTCTCTATTTGTACATGTGCAAACATATATATGTATACACACAAACCAATATTTCCAACATATGCATGCACACACTTACATACACATATATACATATAACTATAAACAGTTCCACTGCTAACCATCAAAATTTCAAAACATCGAAATTCTGATCATCAAGACCAGAACATCGAATTTTGAAACACTGAAGGTTACAAGTGTAGCCAAAAAAAGAAAAAGAAAAATAAATGTTAACAATTGTATGACCCCCTGCACCCCCCACACCCCCTACTTTAATATTCCAACTCCAAGACTGCACTACAGTGAAGTAAAGGGAAATCACCCATTTAGCACTATATGCCGAAGTGCTAAACGGGAGATTTTCCATATCCTATCTGTAGTGCCATCACACAGATGGCACATAGACACACACAGTATGCAGGACACCTTGGTGCCCTGCAAAAACACAAACATTCTCCCACCTACACTTACCTTTTTCTTTCCCTTAAAACCTTCATTGTTTTAAAACTCAATGTTCTGGTCTCGATTATCTGAACTTCAATGTTTTATACGTTCGATGGTTTGAAGGGGAACCCTAGAAACGTGTACCAATTCCTTTTCACTTTTAGAATGAAAGATAGCATCTTCTACAAATATACATTACCATTTATTACTATTATAAATTTTCATTTAAGCTGGGTTTATAAAGTGCTCCTAATCTAAGTATCCATGTTTTTTCTTTGTTGTCCAAAATGTTTGTTTCTTTTCCACACTGATATTTTCACCTATAACTCTATCAATCCCCAAAAAAATAAAATGTGCTCCAGCATGTTCCAAGTAGAGCTTATACAAAGCACTACGAGTTATTTTACAATTAACATCACTCAATTGTAGGGCCATCCTTTGTTTAAAGGGTCTCAATGTTTGTCCAATATAAAAAGCTCCACATATGCATACTGCCATATATACTATCCAATCACTATTGCAAGTAACCAAAACCCTCATACCAAATACCCTAGTTGTGTTTACTGATGTGAAAGATTTTGTTTTGGATACTATTTTACAATATATACAACTGCCACAGAAGGTACTACCCCTCAATATTTCTCGTAGTGTTTCCATGCCCATAAATGAACTTTTTTTATACTTATTCAAATATTCTCCCAAATTTTTCCCCCTTCGATAATCAAAATTACAATGATTTTCTATTATTTGTTCAAAAAATAAATAATTTTTCAAAATGGGCCAATGTTTCTCTATTATTTGTTTAATTTTGAAAGTATTAGTACCAAAAGTAGTAATTAATCTCAATTCATCATCCATTTTATCTGCCTTAACTTCATCAGCAACGTACTTCTGTCCTGGATATTGCTGGATTCATATGCTTCGGTTATTGATTTTTTATCATGACCCCTATATGAAAACCTCATTTTCAATTTTTTTCCTCATTCTCAAAATCTTGTTGGTTACCACACAATCGTCTCAACCTCATAAACTGTCCCCTAGGTATATTCTGGAGCACATGTGCAGGGTGGCAACTACTTGCTTCCAATACTAAATTTTTGGAAAAAGGCTTTCTAAACAAACTAGTAGCCATCGTTCAATCCAATAACTTTGTAACATTTACATCCAAAAAAATCAATATTAAATTGCTGAGCTTTACTTGTGAATTTAATGTTAAATTCATTTCTATTCAAATATTCCACAAATTCATACCACTTTTCATTGGTTCCCACCCATATGCAGCAACAATCATCAAGGTACCTGCGCCACATATTCATATATTGCTTGTACTCATTTGCTTCGGTATAAATCATTTTGTCTTCTAAATAACCCATAAATAAATCTGCATATATGGGTGCAAAATTCGAACCCATGGCGGTTCCCTTGATTTGCAGAAACCATTCCATCTTGTACATAAAGGCATTATGTTTCAGTACCAAACCTAACATTTTAAGTATAAATTCAATTTGTGCCCTATTAAATAGTCCAGAACTATCCGCCCAATATTTAACTGCAGCTAAGCCACCCTTATGCAGAATACTAGTATATAATGATTGGACATCTAAAGTGCATAAATAAGCACATGTGGAACTTGTATATAATTTATTAATTTCAAGAATCCAGTACTATCCTTGATTCTAGCCCTGATAGTTGACAACAATGGTTTTAATCTATCCTCTAAATATTTCGACAACAGTTCAGTCAAAGACCCCCAACTCGAAACAATAGGTCTTCCCGGTGGATTCAATATAGTTTCATGAATCTTGGGCAGTATATAGAAAGCCGGTGATTCTGGATCAACTACTTTCAACTGTTCACATACTTCACTAGTAATCATCCCATTCTCTAGAGCCTTTTCCAAAAATACATCAATAACAGATTTAAAGCCCCATCCAGGGTCAAAAGCTAATCTCATATAAGAGATGGAATCATTCAACTGTCTCATCACTTCCTTGTCATATTCCAAAGATTCCCAAAGCAGAATATCCCCTCCTTTATCTGCTTTAACTACTACCACTTGATTATCCTTATGTAAATTTTGCAGGGCTGCTCATTGCCCTTTGCTCAAATTCCTACTGTAATTTCTGAAAACCTCATTTTGATTAATATGCAAGTCATGTACAACACGCTCCTCAAACATTTTAACTATGGGATAGTAGGGGCGCTGAAAAGTGGATTTCTTAATTTTAAACCTAGATGCAGACAAGCTAACTTCAGAATTAGCAAAAAAGTATTTTAAATTCAACAAACGACTAAAGTTCTTAATGTCAGAAACAGTAGATACATGAGACACAAAAAAAGCAGGTACATAGTTCAAGCCTTTATTAAGTACTTAACTTTCATCATTAGTTAGAATACGTGATGTTATATTCACCACCAGATTATTCTCATCCTGAGCACCAGCCGTTGACACATCTATGTCTCTAACATTTTCTTGAAATTCAGTTCCACATCTCCAATTTTTATGCCTTTTTCCCCCTCGTCTAAAGAGCCCCTTCATCATTTCATCATGGAAGATACATTATCACCACTGTCCAAAATTTCAACATCAGTGTCAGTCAGGTTGGAAGAAAATTCTGATGTACTGGAATCCCCTTCAAAAACATTGACACTTGGTTTCCTTAATATAGATCACACTCTTTTCCTTTTTATAACACCCTTTCTTTCATTTTTATCATTAGAAAAGCAAACCATTCATTTTTTTATGCTTCCATGCATACGCTGTTCTATTATTAAAGTCATTAACATCCCTAGTATATTTCTTCATTTTGCATACTTTTAGTTCCCTCTCATAATCTTCCATCTCCTGCACATACTTTCTAATCCTTGCCATAAAATTACTGTCAGCAGTAAAAAGTTGTACTTGCTCATAACATTCATTAACTTCAGCTTTATATTGCACCAAAAAATTCTCATAATGTTCTATTAATAATTACAAAAACAGTTTAGACATTACCTGCTGAACATTACGCCATGTTTTAATAAAGTTCTCGTCATCCTGGCCCACTGCAGGTTCAACATACACCCGTAAACCCCTAGGTGCAATGCCAGCTGCCAAATATGCCTTTAGCAGCTTTATATACCATATATTGTTCCTAAATTTTTTAGATTTATCCGTTAGATGTTTAAAGCATTTCCATGTCTGTTTCCATTATAGTAACAGTGTGCATCTGCGTTGTTGATTCACTGCCTCCAGCAAACATAGTGACGTCATCTTTATCAGCTGCTAAATTTTCCAAGTATCCACATAAATCAAACCCTGTGGCCATATTCCCTACAGATCCACATTAAATAATGTCAGATATTGATTGAAGCCCTCGGTCAGCACTCAAAATATTAGAGACATAAAATCCAATAGTTGGTGCATAAAGCAAGGTTTCCAAAAGGCAAGAAATGTGCATGGGTGTAACCAAACACTACAGACACGCAAACTCAGCACCAATCCACAACCACTGTTGCAATACGCACTATAGAAATCACACTGTAGGAATCACAGGGTCAAAATCATCTTCTTTTATTCCACAGCAAAAATAGCAGCATCAATACTGATTTTCCCCACGTCAAACCAGCAATTTCACGTTTAACAAGCAAAGCATACCGGTTCACCACATAGGCATCTTCAGTGCTGAATGATCCTAGAGGTCTCTCCAACAAGCCCTTAAATACCAACACTGTTAGTTAAATTTAAAGTGACCTCATATAAAGCACATATAAACATAAAAATATAAATATAAATATATACACATATACATGTATATGCATATTTTATTTTTTATTTATTTATTTTTATTTTACATTTTTTGGGGGTTTTTTTTAAACAGTTTTATTGATTTTGATTATAATGAAAACAATCACATAGACATATATAGGATAATTTATATTATAGATTTACAAACTGATAACATATATTTATAGCATTTAAATATGAATATACGAATAACAAAACAAACGAAAGTATGTACATAGACATCCAGTATTTACACATTAACATACACTATAACCTTCTTTTTGTAGCTTATTCTCATGAATGACAAATAAAGTCAATTACCTTTATGCAAAATGATTATTTTTTCCAACATATTTTGTAAGTTAACCAATAAATGATGTTCATATGTCTTTCTAGATGTTCTAGAGGTTATGGTTCTTATCTGTAAATGACTAACTTCTTTTAATAAATTAGTAAACTCAGAGAATGTGGGAGGATGTTTTGAAATCAAATTTTTTGTTATGATCTTTCTAGCCACTGCCAATATAGTCCATAGTAATGAGTATTTGGTTTTCCTAACACATTGTGGAACAGGTGTATTAAATATGATTATTGATTTATTCAATACGAAGTTGTCTGAAAAAAGTGCTTGTAAGAAATCATTTACTTTATTCCAAAAGATATTTAAGGTTGGACAGTCAAAAAAACATATGTGCCCAGTTAATATCTACATTAGAGTTGCATCTATTACAGATGTTCTGTTTTTTATTAATTTTGTCCATTAGTTGTGGTGTATAAAAGGGTCTATTTATTCATGAATCTCCATGTGTAAATCTTCCATTTCAGAGAAAACGTTGTTTTTCCAGCTGATTGTAGCATATTACCCTTATCTTTCTCACTTGGGGAATTATGAATAATTAAACTATAATAACTCCAGTAGTTATGTGCGCAAGAAAATGTTTCTTCTCTTAAAAGTCTATAAATAAAGGAGAGACTACTTGAATATGTATGCTGGTGTAATAATGTTGATTGAAGAAATTGTAATAATATCTTGGTGTCATGTTTGCTAGTTGGTGAAGCTAGTTTCAGCTTATTATCAAGATATAGTATGTGTTTTATATCTAACCATGAGGAATTATTAAGTGTATATTCCTGTATAATATCATCCATTGAACTAGTCTTGTATTCATAAGTTAGCTGGAACCAATAATTGAGTTCATTGTTTTTCAGTTGAGAAATTTTGTTAATATCTGAGGTAACAAAAGTCTCTTGTGTATATGCTATAGGAAATAACAAAAAAAGTAGTCTTTATGTTTAACATGTTTATATATAAAGTTTCTAAAGTTAATTAGAATATCATGTATGTAACTGGCAGTATGGTTAGGATTAGTATGTGTGATAAAATATTCTTTTAAGATCCATATAAAAAGTATGTTTATGAATTCTAGTTGATATGTTGTTGATCTTGTTATAAGTTCCATGGCTGATACTTCCCATAAAGATTTCCATTTAGCTAAATAGGTTATATCTAAGAGCTGAAAATTTGATCTGATTATTGCGGAAATCGAATAGAGATTTAGATCTGGGAAAGCTATTCCACCATTCTTCCAGCTGTTAGTATGTTGATTAATAGTAATTCTAAGTTTTTTTTGTGACCAGAAGAATCTTAGTATTAAAGTGTTTAGTTTATTTATAAACCTTTTTGAAAGTAGAATTTGAATGGATTGTATTATGTGTAAGATTTTAGGTAGAATTATCATTTTTATAATGGTAGTAAATATTGTATTCCATTTTGAAAATAATTCTTGGATATTTTGTAAACATTTGTTATAGTTTAATTGAATTATTGATTTGCTGTCTTTGGCAAGAATGATTCCAAGATATGTGATTTGATCTGCGTTAGCAATGTGATATGTATTATTTCCTATCATCCTTTTTTTTATTTTTTTATTATTAAGATATATGGGTAGAATTTTTGTTTTATTGTCATTGAATGATAGACCGGACATCATTTGAACTGTTTTAATTGATTCATATAATGACATGAATAAGGAGTCATTTCCCTTTGTGGTGATAAGAACATCATCCGCAAACAGTTAGATTTTGGCTATATTGTCTTTATCCATTTCCAAACCCTCTATTTCTTTATTGCTTCTTATTTCATTTGCCCAGGGTTCCATGATCAAAGTAAATAAATAGTAGAGGAGAGAGAGGACATCCTTGTTTGGTGCCTTTTGTAATAGATATTTTATTGGAAATATATGACCCTATTTTGATATATGCATAGGTTTCTTCATATAAATGTTTTAGAAGATTAATAAAATTATGTGAAAAATGTAAGCATTCCCAAAGAGTAAATAGATAGATCCAGTTAATAGACCGAAAGGCTGCATTAATATCAAGACTAATTAATGATAATTTCCTTTTCTTCCTTTGTGAGAAGTCTATAATAGCTAGGGTTTGTTTTATATTATCAAAAGTACTTCTGTTAGTTATAAATCCTGTCTGGTCTTCATCTATTAAGTTGGGTAAGACTTTCTTCAATCTTTCTGAGAATATATTCATAAGCATCTTATAATCGATATTCAGTAAAGATATCGGTCTGTATGAGGAACAGAATTTTGGGTCTTTATTTGATTTTAAAATAGGGGATATAAATGTATATTTCCAGGATGCGGTGTAATATTATCATTTTGGGTCGAATTATATACTTTATGTAGTAGGGAAATAGCCATTTTGGGCATTATCTTATATATTTCAGGAATAATTCCATCTTTACCTGGAGCTTAGTTTAGGTTGAGCTTTCTTACTTGACTTTGTATATCTGATAAAGTAATTTGTTTATCAATAAATTCTCTTTGTTGTTTGTTTAGTTTATTATATATATTCTTGTTAATATAATCTCTTATGTTATCTTGTGTTTGAATTTGTTGTGTGGATTGATTAATTTCATGAAAGTGACATCTAAATGCTTCTAATATATTTTGTATACTATGTACTTCTCTTTTCTTTTTTGCAGAATGTATTTCTTTAATATAATTATATTTATTTAATCTTTTGGTCTTATTCTTAAGGTTTGATAGATGTTTAGGATTTATCTGACATTGTCCATGCTGGTGAAAATGACCTGAGACATACCTCCCTGGACAACATGAAAAGAGACATAGAGGAACTCTTTGATCATGTAGCCCAGGCCGGTATGACCCTGACCTTGAGTAGCATTTTACCCTCACCAAGAATGATGCCACAGTATAAAGACAAAGTTATCAATTTTAACAATTGGCTAAAGTATTGGTGTCATTCAAAGGGGATCCAGTGTCTGTCAGCCTGGGATGACATGCTCGACAAGCCACATTGCTTCACTAGGGACAGCTTGCACCTGTCACCCCTGGGTTTTCGAATACTGGCAAAGGCTCTTGCCTCCCCCATAGTGCCTTTTTTAGGCAAGGCTCAAAAGACAAACCCACCTCCATAGACAACACAAAGAAAAAAATACTAAGGGTAATGCTGCTCAACGCCAGAAGTCTAAACCTCAAGATGCATGCACTCGAGACTCTCCTCAGTATGGAGAATATCAATATCTGTGCAGTAACAGAAACCTGGTTCAAGGCTCCCGAGAGCACCCCAGCACTAACAGGTTACACTTCATACCATGCTTTTCGGCCCCAAAACTCGGACCAAACCACAAAAGGAGGGGGAGTATCCATATTTATCAAAGATACCTACACCTCCAGGTTAATAGCACTGCACGAAGTATCGGAGACCATCCATATGCAACTAACAGTGGGCAAAACTGCCTTTCAGTTTGTAGCCTGCTACAGACCACCCTCCCAAACACAGGAACCTCAATCGGCTTTCCTGAGAACACTGAAGAATATGAAGGTCCCTCCAAACACCATTATATTGGGTGACTTCAACTACCCAAACATTGAGTGGGAAAACTACTCAAGCCCAAACACCCTCGCCCAATGGTTCCTAGAATTTATAAACTCAAATGCTATGGAACAACTGGTCACCACTCCCACAAGAGGGGAAAACATATTGGATCTGGTCATCACCAACATGGGGTCTCTATGTTCCACACCAGAGGTATACCCCTCATTGGTAAGATCAGACCATAAACATATCTCACTGGAGATCCATATTCCGTCCCTACCCCCAGCCAAGGAAACCATGGTGAAGAACTTCTCAAAAGCAAACTTCACACTTCTCAAAACAGAGGTGGAATCCTTCAAAGTCCCCGGGCCTGTGGAAAATATGGCCCAAAATGCAGAATCCTTTACAAAAGCATTCTATGGACACCTACAGGAATGCATGGAGCATGCTATCCCAAATAAAACCAAGACTCACTCCTTCAAAGCAGGAGACCTGTCTGGTGGACCCCAGCCATAAATGAGCTATACAACAGAAGAAGAAAGCTACTACATGATAGAGCAAAATCCCAAAAAGGGAAGGCATCTCTGATCAGTACTAGCAAGAAACTACGATCCCTCATAAAATCATCTAAGGCCAGCTTCGAAAGAAAAATTGCACAAGACACTAAAGATAATCACAAGGCCTTCTTTAGTTATGTCAGAAACCTGGGAGGCAACTCCCAGATATGCTCTGAGTTAGTGCAAAATGACAAAAAATACACTGAACCCACAGACATTGCCAACATCCTGGCAGAAAGGTTCAGTGCAAACTCCCCCCCCTCCCCCCCCAAAAGAGCAAATGTCTATCCCAACAGAGTGTAGCCTTCCTGAGATCACAGATGCACAGGTGAGAGCTGCCCTCTCCAAAGCAAAAAACACAGCATCAATGGGACCAGACGGTGTCCCGGGCTACGTCTTACATGAGCTCCAAGAAGAACTAAACCCTCATATTAAGTCACTGTACAATCTCAACCTTACTACAGGATATGTACCCAAGGAATGGCGTACAGCAACAGTGGTCCCACTCCACAAAGGTGGTGCCACAACTTCTTCTTCTTCTTCTTCTTTCGGCTTTTCCTGGTTAGGGGTCACCACAGCGGATCATCTGTCCACTCATGATTGACACTGGAGTTTTGCAGTGTTGAGTTGCCAGCCTGGCACCCAACCTTCCACAGAAGGCACACACACACACACACACACACACACACACACTGCATGTCTTTGGGATGTGGGAGGAAACGAGCACCGGGAGAAACCCACACACCACAGAGAGAGGACACATGCACTCCAGAAGGCACCCCTGCTGAGAATTGAACCAGAGAACCTCTTGCTGTGAGGTGACAATGCTAACCACTGCACCACCGTGGCCACCCTAAAGGTGGTGCCACAACAGGCCCCGGAAATTATTGCCCTATAAGCCTGACTAGCCTGCTCTGCAAAGCTATGGAGTGTATCATCATGGAAATCATAAACAAACACATTGGGAGCCTCCAGATACTGTATCCTACCCAATTCGGCTTTATTAAGGGCAGATCTTACCTCTTGGACCTGGTTGACTTCTTTGAAACAGTTACCAAAGCCATAGATGAAGGGAAGGTAGTCCACACAGCCTACCTGGACCTCACAAAAGCCTTCGACACAATACCCCACTCGGGCATCATAAATAATCTCACCAGCTTAAATATCAACCCCTATGTCATAAGATGGGTTGCAAACTGGCTCAGGGATAGAACCCACATGGTCAGAATAGCAGGTGCCATGTCAGACTCTAAACCAGTTATAAGTGGCATCCCACAAGGCTCAGTCCTGGGACCTCTCTTGTTCGGTATATATTTCTCCGAGGTACAGGCTAACACGGGTGGACTATGGCTGACCAAGTTCGCAGATGACTGCAAACTGGGTGCCATAATCGACTCTCCAGCTGACACAAGCATCCTCCGAAAGGGTCTCACAGAGATGGATAACTGGTACCAGAGCCATGGCCTTAAGCTAAATGCCAAAAAGAGCATAGTCATCCCCTTTGGGAAAAACAAAGTGCCCACAAATTATCACATAGGTGGTAATCCATTAAGTACGGAAGAAGTAATTAGGGACTTGGGGACCCAAGTAGATAGCAATCTCTCCTTTGACAATCACATTGCCAAAGTGGTTAGAAAGACCTTCTATATAGCCCACCTTATCACAAAAGGATTCACATCTAGATCAAGAGAGGTCACTGTGCCTCTCTACTCATCACTTATCAGGCCCATAATTGAATACAATGCCCTCTTTAGGATGTACCTTACCTGACATCTGTAGCGACTGGAAAGACCCCAAAAGTACCTCACCAAAAGGATCAAGGAGCTCAAACAGATGCCCTATGCAGTTTGGCTAAAGAAACTCCAGCTCTACTCAGTTGCATACCGCCTACTCAAAGGCGATCTGTGTCTGACGTATAAAGCCATGTCCAACCCAGAATTAATGGACATGCTTCACCTCAGGAAATCCAAATCCCTTAGAGCTACATGCTCCAGGGACTTGAACCTCAGCACAGAAATAAATAGGACATGCTGGAGGGACAGATTCATATCCCAGAGGCTCCCCTCACTCTGCAACAAAATCCCAATCCATGTTAGGCAGAGCCCCTCACTGACCCTCTTCAAGAGAAATCTTGACGAGTGGATGGGAGATCGTAAGTTTACCCCTGGGATCTCTTCTTTGTCACTGCTAGACAGAGTCACAGTAAACTAACCTCAAAAGGGCTACCTTCTGTGACCTACTATACAGAGGCACAGTCAACTAATCTAAAAGGGTGGCGAAAGCCAAACACACTCTGGCTAGGCTTATAAATGCCCTAGGGCAGATAGCATAGTATCAACCTATGAACCTATGAACCTATGAACCTATGGAATAAGCAAGAAACCTATATTTTTCCAGTGTTATCTTTGTTTTATGATGTAGGATAGATCTATATTCCTCATTTAGTTTGTATATCTCATCCCTTATATTCTTTGAAGACAGGTTGTCTTTATTATTTGGTTTAGTGAGTCCAGTTAATCCTGTATTATTCTTACATCTTTATCCCTTATTTTCATCTTATTATGAAATCATTTGTTTATTTGTCCATATAAATATGCTTTTAGGGCATCCTAAATAAATGTATCATGTGTGTCTGATGCTGAGTTTATATTAATGAAGTTTTGTGTCTCTTCTATTATGAATAATTGAAAATCATTAAATTGTGTGAGATATGCTGGAATCCTTTTAATTTGGACACTATGGGTGTTATTAATATTAAGTTCAAATATGATAGTATTATGGTTCGAGATTGGGCAGGATATAATTTTGCTATTGGTCAGATTATTCATTATCTGTGTAGAAATAAATATTCTATCAGTTGTAGAATATGTTTTGTGTCTATTAGAATAGAACATGTATTGTAATGAGTTATGATCCACAAAATGATATATGTCTTTGAG
>NC_056732.1:208128316-208215816 GCF_019279795.1 Protopterus annectens | reverse complement strand
CACAAATTTACAGATTTCTATAATGTTTGCAAATATCTTTCAGCTAGGGGATTCACGGCTAGGTTATGTGGTTAAGATGTGGAATGTGCAAAGATATTTTGCTGAGTTCATGTTTTAAATTTTCAGATACTGATTGTGGACAATTGTTATTAAAATTTGCTTAGGCACATCTTTTTATAGTTATTGCTCTTAAGTTCATAGGTTGTTGCTAAGCAGCAGACCATTTAACCCTTTTTGAATCCAAGTAACATCAGTCCTACTGGTATGCCCATCTAGTTATTCACCCTGTCCATAACAGGCAAAAGAGCTAGGTTTGGGTTAAATATGCAATTTCCCATCCATTTGTCTAAACTTGATTTGACAACAGTGAGTGATGAATTTTGCTTTATAAAAAGTGAGAATTTGTTGCAGCTTTGGGGGATTCTTCAGAAGAGTTATCTATCACCCAAACAAGTCTTATTTATGATGCAATATAGATTTAAGTCCCTTGATTTTGTACTTAATTACTACCAGCCTTTTTATTATGTTGAAAATACAGCAGGACTGGATAGTTTATTATGCCTTTATGGTTCAAGTACAGATTGCCACATAGAAAGCTATAATAGGCAGAGAATAGAGGCAGAACTTTTAAGACTTGGCTGTTTGGTGCACTTGGTAACATAGGAAGCTCAGATAAGAAACATATTTGAAGAGGAACGACTGGGTTTCTTCAAGATGTATTAGGTATTCATACTGGTACATATGAAAAGGCAGATAGTATTCCGGTAAGGCCTGACGACTGAAAATTAGACGAGAATCATGGTGTCTTTTTATCTTAGAGGACATGCATGTAGTAATCAATTGGGCTAGGTAATGGTCATTTCAGACATTGTGAACACCATAACAAAAAATTAAGGTCACTTTGAGGATTCATCCACTGCACTTAAGTATGATGAATCACTGAGGATGGCCAAAGGTCAATATGAGTACACTGCTGTCACAGAAGACCATCCCAAAGAATGCAGTGGTAGCTGCTGCTGAGAGGCATTTTGGACCATCTGACATCCAGCACTACTTTGGGCTAAGGGCTGATCAGTGCCAAGTCTCCATATCTAACTTTTGGCAAGAGGCTTCATTTTTTATATCTCCCACAGACCAACAAATATAGTATTTAACATAATAACATTGTTTGCTGGCATGCCCACCTTGGAGTCACAAGGTAAAGATGATTGCCAAATAAATATTTATTTTTTCTTAATAGCAAATGTTGGGTGAAAGAAAACACGAAAACCTACACTATCTTTTTACAACTTCCTCATACAGTTGTAAAAATACCACATGATATATGTATATATAACTATACAACAATATATATATATATATATATATATATATATATATATATATATATATATATATATATATATATATATATATATATATATATATATATATATATATATACATATGTATATAGGTCTATGTCAGATGATCAAGTTTTCAGAAACTCAAAATTCATATGGCCATGACCATATGCTAGTGAATCTGGGAATCTTGAAGCAATGTTACAATTGCCTTATGTACACAGACCACCCTCTCCTCCTCCCAACAAGCTCAAATATATGTGAGAGATGCAACTATACAGCTAAACTGGAAGCTGAGCTCTCTCAACCCAGGACTGGCACAGTCAGTCAGGAGGAGAAGGAAACCACACACACCACAAATCCAGTCTCACATAGACCTATCGTATCAGCAAACCAAACACATAAACACACAAAAACATACTCAGAGGCTCTAAATAAAAATCTGACAAAGCAGCAGAGACCTCTAAAGCAGACACCCAAGCAACCGCTACCCCACAACAATACCCATGTATCACATATTTCACAAAGTCAGTGTGCCACACAGTCACAGCCCTTAAGGCTAAACAACACACCTAATACACTTGTAATAGGTGACTATATTGTCAGACACACTGACGTTCCATTCACCAGACTGAACAAGGAGAAGGTCACTGTAAGCTGCCTGTCGGGTGCCAGGATCCGCCACATAACACAAGCACTCAGGTCACTCCAAAACAAGTACAAATATGACTCCGTCATTGTCCATGCTGGTGTGAATGACCTGACACATACCTCTCTGGACTATATGAAAAGAGACATAGAGAAGCTCTCTGATCATGTAGCCCAGGCTGGTATGACCCTGACCTTGAGTAGCATCTTGCCCTCACCAAGAATGATGCCACAGTATAAAGACAAAATGATCAATTTTAACAATTGGCTAAAGTATTGGTGTCATTCAAAGGGAATCCAGTGTCTGTCAGCCTGGGACGACATGCTCAACAAGCCACGTTGCTTTGCTAGGGATGGCTTGCACCTGTCACCTCTGGGCTTTCAAATACTGGCAAAGGCTCTTGCCTCCCCCATAGTGCCTTTTTTAGGCAAGGCTCAAAAGACAAACCTACCTCCATAGACAACACAAGGAAAAAAAAACTAAGGGCAATGCTGCTCAATGCCAGAAGTCTAAACCTCAAGATGCACGCACTCGAGGCTCTCCTCACTATGGAGAATATCAATATCTGTGCAGTAACAGAAACCTGGTTAAAGGCTCCCGAGAGCACCCCAGCACTACCAGGTTATACCTCATACCATGCTTTTCGGCCTCAAAACTCAGACCGAATCACAAAAGGAGGGGGTGTATCCATATTCTTCAAAGATATCCGCACCTCCAGGTTAGTGGCACTGCACGAAGCATCAGAGACCATCCATGTGCAACTAACAGTAGGCAAAACTGCCTTTCAGTTTGTAGCCTACTACAGACCATCCTCCCAAACTCAGGAACCCCACTCGGCATTCCTGAGAACACTGGAGAATATGAAGGTCTCTCCAAACACCATAATATTGGGTGACTTCAACTACCCAAACATTGACTGGGAAAACTACTCAAGCCCCAACACCCTAGCCCAATGGTTCCTAGAATTTATTAACTCAAATGCTATGGAACAACTGGTCACCACTCCCACAAGAGGGGACAACATATTGGACCTGGTCATCACCAACATGGGAACTCTATGTTCCACACCAGAGGTAAACCCCTCATTGGTAAGATCAGACCATAAATTAATCTCCCTGACATCCATATCCTGTGCCCACCCCCAGCCAAGGAAACCACGGTGAAAAATTTCTCAAAAGCAAACTTCACACTTCTCAAAACTGAGGTGGAAACCTTTAAAGCCCCCGGGCCAGTTGAAAATACTGCCCAAACCGCAGAATCCTTTACAAACACATTCTATGGACACCTACAGGAATGCATGGATTGTGCTATCCCAAATAAAACCAAGACTCACTCCTCCAAAGGCAGGAGACCTGTCTGGTGGACCCTGGCCACAAATAAGCTATACAACAGAAGGAGGAAGCTACTACATGATAGAGCAAAATCCCAAAAAGGGAAGGCATCTCTGATCAGTACTAGCAAGCAACTACAATCCCTCATAAAATCATCCAAGGCCAGCTTCGAAAGACAAATTGCACAAGACGCTAAAGATAATCACAAGGTTTTCTTTAGTTATGTCAGGAATCTGGGTGGCAACTCCCAGATATGCTCTGAGTTAGTGCAAAATGACAAAAAATACACTGAACCCACAGACATTGCCAACATCCTGGCAGACAGGTTCAGTGCAAACTTCTCCTCCCCTTCCCCACCAAAAGAGCAAATGTCCATCCCAACAGAATGTAGCCTCCCTGACATTACAGATGCACAGGTGAAAGATGCCCTCTCAAAAGCAAAAAACACAGCATCAGTGGGACCGGACGGTGTCCCAGGCTGCATCTTACATGAGCTCCAAGAAGAACTGAACCCTCACATAAAGTCACTGTTCAATCTCAGCCTTACTACAGGATAAGTACCCAAAGAATGGCATACAGCAACAGTGGTCCCGCTCCTCAAAGGTGGTACCACAATGGACTCCGGTAACTATTTCCCCATAAGCCTGACTAGTCTGGTCTGCAAAGCTATGAGCGTATCATCATGGAACTCATAAACAAAGACATTGGGAACCTCCGGACACTGGATCCTACCCAATTTGGCTTTGTTAAGGGAAGATCTTGCCTTTTAAACCTAGTTGACTTCTTTGAAACAGTTACTGAGGCCATAGGTGAAGGGAGGGTAGTCCACACAGCCTACCTGGACCTCACAAAAGCCTTCAACACAATACCCCACTCGGGCATCATAAATAAGCTCACCAGCTTAAATATCAACCCCTATGTCACAAGATGGGTTGCAAACTGGCTCAGGGATAGAACCCACATGGTCAGAATTGAAAGTGCCATGTCAGACTCAAAACCAGTTACAAGTGGCATCCCACAAGGCTCAGTCCTGGGACCTCTCTTGTTTGGTATATACAAAGGAAAGCCAAAAACCACTTGAAAGCACAAAATAAACAAGTGAAGTGGTAGGAGAAAGCTGGTGAAAAGGCTGGTAAAAAAGTCACGTTGTAATCACTGCAACCAAAATCATTTATTAGGTAAGCCCTTTCGGTGGTGAAATTATCCCACCTTCATCAGACCAAGAACAACCTCAAATAGTACATTTATATAGTCTTATTACTCAACATGGCACAATAGCCTAGTATGAACCTATGAACCTATGAACCTAATTGATTCATAATTTAATCACTAAAAACCAATCAATTAGTTAGTCAATTAAAATACCAAGATTCACATATATAAAAATAACCTTACACAATTTAAATACAATATTAACACACTATATACTATATTAACTCACAAATAATAGTTTAAAAATATCTAATAGATTACATAGTAAATGCTGCTAGGAAACTTAGAAAAAAACCCTAATAATATATATTGAATAGAATAACAGTCCCAAAAATGGCACAAGAAAGAAACTATAACTAAAAACCACAATTCTATGCATACATTTTATGTATAAATTCAACCACATGTCCGTTTACATACCATATGTTTAAAATATATATTGTGAATACATGTTAGCCTAAAACAACTATGCTACAACGCTATTATATAAATATAAAAGTTAAAATTAAAGTGTGAATTAAAACTGGTTAATTATGCTAAATTGTTTTAAAAAACCCATATATATACTATATGAATATACTTAAAAATGAAATTGCTAGCTTATCTATTTAATGCTTTCAGTTTTAAAACACTTTTGATGGAAACATAATCATTTAATCCGGGAAAAATATATGCAGCAGTTTTAATTTGCCAATACAACTCATTCTGTTCAAGTAAAAGTTGCCAAGGCCCCCCTTTTGGGTCTAAAGGGGTCTGATGTATGACTAAAAATAAAAACTCATGAGTTGGAAATTGCAAAACATGCCTTGCAAGAGCATTGTTGACGTCCCCTTTACTAACTGCATAGCAGTGCTCGTATATTCTCTGTCTTAATTTCCGCTCGGTCTTCCCTATATAGAATGAGGGACAAAACTGACAACATGCTATGTACACAACTGCTTTAGACTCACAGTTAAAGGAACCATTCATTTTATAATCTTTATGATTAATGTTAGCAGTAGTGGTCACCTGAATATATTTACATTGTGTGCAATGCCCACATTTACGCATACTTATATGTGCCCGTTGGTACTGACCATGATTCCTTCTCTTGTGATTCTCTAATAAATTTTTAAGATTCGGACCTCTCCTAAATGTGAAGTGAGGTCTGATACCCAATTTAGTACAAATAGGTGGTTCTTCCAAAATAACTGCCCAATTTTTAATGAAAATCTCCTTGACCCTTATAGTGGTAGATGAAAAAGTGGACAAGAAACTGAGATAGAGTGGTTTCTCTTCCTCAACAATTGTATTATTCTGTGATGTAACTTGGCTAATGTTAACGACAATATCATCTGCCTGAGCCCTACTAGCCAAAATGGGTTTAAACACACCAATTGATCTCTTATTTCTTACTTCAGTTATTGTATCAAGAAGTAATTTATAAGGATACCCCCTACTCAGTAACATAGATTTTAACTTTTCACATTCCAAGTCAAAATCCACGTCCTCAGTAACCATCCTTGCAGCCCTTACCATCTGGCCTTTTACAATTGCCTTCTTCTGATGGTAAGGGTGTTCACTAGTGTAAAACAAGAATGCATTAGAGTAGGTGGGGTTCCTATAAATAGAAGCTTTATACTGCCTATTGTACCTATCGTTAATGAGTTCCACATTTAAGTATGTTATACTGTCAACTCCTACTTTGTAAGTGAATTCAAGAAAGTCAGTTTTGTTTGTAATATGCTGTATAAATCCTTCAATTAGATTGATGTCACCATGTCATACCAGGCACATGTCGTCCTGGTATCTGGTATACCAGAGCACATTTTCTTGGAACTCACTATCAGTAAACAAATAATTGTGTTCCCAATATGCCATAACACTATTGGCGAAGCTTGCGCCACAGGGTGACCCCATGGCCACCCACTTGTTCTGCAAGAAAATGTTTTTGTCAAACATGATGTAGTTGTTAGACAAAATTAAATCTAAAAGGGTTTCGATTAAACATATTTTACCATGATCAACTTTCTTGAACAACATAAATTCTCTAATCCATTAAATACCCATTTGATGAGGAATTACCATGTACAAATCTTTCACATCAATAGTCACAAAGATGTTATTGTCCTTATATTTCAAGTTATTAATGTTTTCCAAGAAGCTCCATGAGTCACGACATATTTGTGTTTCTTGGTAAATGAGAGGTTTTAAAATATTGTCAACCAATTTTGCACATGCAAAGGTAATAGAACCCCTACTGTCCACAATTGGTCTAAAAGGGGGGTCTTTGATGTCTTTGTGTAACTTAGGAGCTCCAAAAATACTAGGAATTCTAGGAGCTGACATCGAAAGATACTGAAAGGTATCTATGTCAATGGAACCTTCCAGAAATAAGTCATCGAGGGTGCTTCTAATACAACAATATGCAGTATGAACCTGATTTAAACTAACAGGAGTATACACTTCAGATTCAAGATGCTCACGCATCTTACTAATGTAGGTGGACTGATTCATAAAGACTAAACCCCCTCCCTTGTCCGGTTTCATCACTCTAATGCCACAATCATTAATCAAATCAATATATTGCTTCTCTTCCATAGTGACATTAGTGTGCAATACTTGTTCGTGTGCACATTGATCTAATAACCTTCTTAAATCTACTTCACACATTTTTTCAAACAATGATAATGTAGGCACAAGGGGGGCGGGGTTAAAAACACTACAGACTCTTAAAGAATTCACAAGTGTAGAACCAGCTCCCATTAGAACAGCCAAATTCAATTTGCATACGTAAATTTTGAGGTCAACAATCATTTTAACAAAATTCATTCTTTGATATGGAACAAAAGAAAGTCCCTTAGCAAAAAAGTCTACCATATTTTGATCCACCAATAGAGCAGTATAGTTGAAAATTTTAAAGTCACCATATGTACTAAATAAAATATTTGGTTCATTAGATGCAGTTGCCATTATCTCCTCCTCCTGTTCCTCCGATTGTTCCTCCAATTCCCCTGTTGTCTCTGGTTCGACCGATTGTTCGGATTGTTGTGGTTCAATTCCCTGCCCATTTGTAAAACCTGATTATTATGTGATGAATTAGGACCATTGCCATCAACAACACCTTGGTTATTAGTTTGTGGTTAATTGTTTCTAATTCTTTCACTTCTACGCAAAGGTGCATCCAAATTAGAATTAGAACTGATAACTTCATTGGTGTCATTATTGTTGTTACTAATAGAGACATTCTCAGTCCTAAAGCCCATGTTGTCTTGAAATGCATCCATATGTGTAACTGGAGGGGGCCAGGGTATGCCTTGTTTTGAGCATATGCTAACACATCTCTATCAATTTTTTTCTTTTTCGTCACTAACAATTTGTTAATAGTATCGTCAATGCTAGAAAAAATCCTGCAATAGTCATATTTGTACTGTCCAAAATTAAGGTCAGTACAGATAGAGTGTTCTAAAATTTCAAGCTCTGTTTTAATACTAGCAATTTCAGTATTATAAAAGTTGACTAGAGCTTTAATAAAATCAACAGCTTGTCTGTCAAATAATGCCAAGAGTTCCAAATGAAAGGTAGAATCAGCAATTAACCCCGCAGGGTATCGCCACTGTTGTAGCCCTTTAGGGATAATTTTTTTATCTAAGCATTCATTTAAATGGGCAACCTCAAGCTGAAGTTTGCGACATTTGAATAGCTTTTGGTCAAAAGAACTGAGCAAAACTGTTATGCTACTCACGTTGCGTTGTTCATTAGATCCGCTCTGCTCGTTCGCTGAGTTAGCAAAGAAATCCTTATGATCTAGGAAACCCGCCATGCTAGGAATGCTGTTATCAGTGTTTGCCACTCTGTTTACACTGTTAACAGTCGAACGCTCCCCTGCTGCATTCGTATCCTGCCTAGGAACAATGTTTCCTTCCTGTGCCCCTTCTCTAATGCTTCCTGAAGGTAAACGAGGCTGTGGATCACTGAAGTGAGAAGTCGCATGCAATTGACCTGGCATGCCTGCCAGACCTGGAGTATTAAGATACCTTTCTGTTCTTGTGCCATTGTCAAATTTTTGGGAAAGTGCTTCTACCTTCCCAAGGAGCATGTTAATTAGAATAGTCAAGTTACCAATGGCGTTCGCCTCACTGGAATCTTAACTATTGACCATAGCAGCATCAGTGTTGTCAGGTAGTTGCGTAAAAAGTGGTTGCAACCCGCTTTGACCATCTCCACTCCCACTTGCCATAACTACACACAAAGGAAAGCCAAAAACCACTTGAAAGCACAAAATAAACAAGACTATATAAATGTACTATTTGAGGTTGTTCTTGGTCTAATGAAGGTGGGATATTTTCACCACCGAAAGCGCTTACCAAATAAATGATTTTGGTTGCAGTGATTACAACGTGACTTTTTTACCAGCCTTTTCACCAGCTTTCTCCTACCACTTCACTTGTTTATTTTGTTGTTTGGTATATACTTCTCTGAGGTACAGGCTAACATGGGAGGACTATGGCTGACCAGGTTCGCAGATGACTGCAAACTGGGAGCCATAATTGACTCTCCAGCTGACACAAGCATCCTCCAAAAAGGTCTCACAGAGACGGATACCTGGTGCCAGAGCCATGCCTCAAGCTAAATGCCAAAAAGTGCATAGTCATCCCCTTTGGGAAAAACAAAGGGCCCACAAATTACCACATAGGTGGCAATCCATTAAGTACGGAAGAAGTAATTAGGGATTTAGGGACCCAAGTAGATAGTAATCTCTCCTTTGACAATCATGTTGCCAAAGTGGTTAGAAAGACCTTCTATATAGCCCACCTTATCACGAAAGGGTTCACATCTAGAACAAGAGAGGTCATTGTGCCCCTCTACTCATCACTTATCAGGCCCATAATTGAATACAATACCCCCTTTGGGATGTACCTTACCAAACACCTGCAGCAACTGGAGAGACCCTAAAAGTATCTCACCAAGAGGATCAAGGGCCTCAAAGAGATGCCCTATGCAGTTCGGCTAAAGAAACTCCAGCTCTACTCAGTTGCTCACTGCCTACTCAGAGGCGACCTATGCCTGACATATAAAGCCATGTCCAACCCAGAATTAATGGACATGCTCCACCTCAGGAAATCCAAATTCCTTAGAGCTACATGCTCCAGGGACTTAAACCTCAGCACGGCAATAAATAGGACATGGAGGGACAGATTCATATCCCAAAGGCTCCCCCTCACTCTGGAACAGGATCCCAATCCATGTTAGGCAGAGCCCCTCACTGACCCTGTTCAAGAGAAATCTTGACGGGTGGTTGGAGGATCATAAGTTTACCCCTGGGATCTCTTCTATGTCCTTGCTAGACAGAGGCACAGTAAACTAACTTTAAAATGGCTACTTTCTGTGAACTTAACTAATCTAAATGGGAGGTGAAAGCCAAACACACTCTGGCTAGGCTTATAAATGCTCTAGGGCAGATAGCCTAGTATCAACCTATGAACCTATTAACCTATGAACCTATGACCCTGCTGTTCAGCATATTCTTCTCAGAGGTATAGGCAAACACAGGAGGACTATGGCTGACCAAGTTCACAGACAACTGCAAACTAGGGGCTATAATTGACTCTCTGGCTGATACAGACATCCTCCAAAAGGGTCTCACTGAGATGGATACCTTGTGTCAAAATCATGGCCTCAAGCTAAATGCCAAAAAGTGCATAGTCATCCCCTTTGGAAAAAATAAAGTACCCACAAACTGCCACATAGGTGGTAGTCCCCTAAATATGGAAGAGGTAATAAGGGATCTGGGGACCTAAGTAGATAGTAATCTCACCTTTAATAATGACATTGCCAAAGTGGTTAGAAAATCCTTCTACATGGCCGACCTAATCACAAAAGGGTTCGCATCCAGATCAAAAGAGGTCGTTGTGCCCCTCTAAACATCACTCATCAGACCCATCATAGAGTACAACATCCCATTTGGGATGTACCTTACAAGACACCTGCTACAGCTGGAAAGACCATAGAAGTACCTCACCAAGAGGATCACTGGCCTCAAGCAGATGCCCTATGTAGCTTGACTGAAGAAACTCCAGTTGTACTTGGTTGCATACTGCCTACTCAGAGGTGATCTCTACCTGACATACAAGGCCATGTCTAACCCAGAATTGATGGACATGCTCCACCTAAAGAAAACCTTATCCCCTCGAGCAACACGCTCTAGGGATCTAAACCTCACCACAACAATAAATAGGATGTGGTGGAGGGATATATTCCTGTCCCAGAGACTTCCCTATGCTTTGGAACAAGATCCCAATCAACATTAGGCAGAGCTCCTCGCTAACACTCTTCAAAAGAAACCTTGACAAGTGGATGGGAAACATAGGTTCATAGCTTAGTACTAAGCTAACTGCCCTTGCGATCCATTTTAAGCTTAGCCAATCACCCCTTGTGAGACTCAAACTCTGCACCTTATGTTTGTAAGGCAAACACCTTAGCTATTAAGCCACCCTTTTACCTTGGGGATCACTTCAGTGGCTCTGCTGGACAGAGGCACAGGGAACTAATCTAAGGGGGCAGCGAAAGCCAACACATTCTGGCTAGGCTTATAAATGCCTTCAGGCAGATAGCCTAGTACAAACCTATGAACCTATGAATATGAATGAGTTTCCAAAAACTCAAACATCAAAAAAACCCCCACAAAAATACAAAAATGTACGTTTTTTTTTTGAAGGGGGGGCAAGCCCCCCTACACCCCTCAGCTCCCCACACCCCCTGCAAATTATATATACCAAGTCTGAGATCACACTACAGTAAGGAAAAGGGTTTCCAGATTCCTCACTGTACCACGATCTCTGTTCAAAAGCTTTGGGTTTTCAAAATCTCAATCATTTGTTCTCCACCATATGAACTTTAATCTTAAAACTTGATCAACTGATAGGGACCCACATATCTATATCTATATATCTATATATATATATATATATATATATATATATATATATATATGCATGCATGTGTATACACACACACACACACACACACACACACACACACACACACACACACAGATGCACACACACATCTATTCTATATCGATCTAGCTACCTATATCTATTAGTTAATATATATATATATATATATATATATATATATATATATATATATATATATATATATATATATATATATATATATATATATATATATATATACCTGGAGAGAGAGGAGATAGACAGCACAGAATTTTGGCAAAACTATATTTGGCTGATATCTGTTTAGCAAAAAAAAAATTCATCAGCTAAGCAGATAGTTGACAGGTGTAAGGCATAAGACAATCCCTGGAGTTGGGGAATATACCCTTCCCCAATATTGTGCTGTCTCATATATATATATATATATATATATATATATATATATATATATATATATATATATATATATATATATATATATATACTCATCAAGGGGTATGAGAAGTTTGGGGGCAAAAACAATGCTTTTAGGGTTTTTTAGCTTTAATTCTGCATGAGCCAGGGTTATTGCTCAGCACACACAAAATTAGTGTCAACATTTACATTGTCATTATTTTGAATGTCGGCATTTGGGTGTTTATCTAAATTCACACACATGCACATACACCCAGACACACACACACACACACACACACACACACACACACACACACACACACACACACACACACACACACACACACACGTAAGCAAGACCAGATCTAACTTCTCAACTTTTCATTTTACTTACGGGAAAGCCCATCAGCTGTGCATGTAGTTTGGTTGCCATATACTCATTATCATACATGTATTCCCTAGAAACAGGTTGGGATGGTGAAATGAGTCTGCAGTCAATGTAACATCAGTCATCTTTGTCTGTAGATAGCTAAAAGGGACTGGAAATCAATAACTACCATATATCATGCCCTGTGCCATAACAGGTTGAATTTTTTTATATTCCAGATGGGCTAATGGATCTGTGCCAGCATGGTCAGATTTATGATTATTATTAGTCAGTGACAGTGAAGCAAATGCAGTGGGTCTGTACCTCTAACAACTTTCAGTTGATGAAGTAAAGTATCATGAATAACACAATATGACATGTTAGGTGGTAAAGATGGATCCAGGTAGCTAAGCACATCATATCATAAAATCATGTTTTTTTTTTTGTTTCCTTGAAGAAATGTTTATGTACCCACATTATGTATATAGACTGATTTACTCACAATTAACATAGTAGCCCCAAAGCAACTGAAATGCTCCTCATATTTTGTGTTGGAATGGCAAGCTTATGACCTGCTGCCCTTACATAGCGCCCCCCCATGTATATATGTCTGCCAGTGAACTTAAGACTGGTTTCTTGACTCCGATTACTATTAGAAAATTTGATAATAATCTACCAGATTTTCACCTGCTTTCTTTACTCTTGGTTTTTATTACTAATAGTTATGACGTGGGCCTCAGAGGCACACAACCTACCAAGATCAATACATTTGGGTCTCTACAGTGTATTTTCTACAGTGATATAAATAGAGAGAGGAAAATATACATACACACACACACACACACACACACACACACACACACACACACACACACACACACACACACACACACACACACAATCACTCATATGTATCATATTCAGGTGTGGTCAATAACAGAGTCAATGTGATTCAATCACAAAGGCAAACCACAAAGGTTGAATGACCAGTCAAAGACAGCTATGGGTAAACATGCACGAGGGGCAGATGAACTGAAGTATTATGCAATGACGTTTTTTAAAAATAATTGTCTTTCTTGTTTTAATTAATAGAATTGCACAATGGGATGTGATATTTTTGCATTCTACTTTCACTGGCTGAACTAGCTGGCAGTTGGATTAGGATATGCTGCACCTCAGTACACTCCTGTACATGAGAACATAACAGTATATTTATGGATCTATATCAGTTCATCGAACGCACTACTTACTGAACAACTCTTCATCAAACTCTATTAAGCAAAATCTTATTCCGTCAAACTATCATTTCAGTGAAGTTTTTCCCAGAGTAAAAAAATAGTTGGCTGACCCAGAGACCGTAACAAAAACAACACTATTTAAAACCCACCCTAGTGGAGGGCTGTGCCCTCCACACGCCCCTAACTAACTATACCAACTCTGAGATCACACTACAGTGGGGAAAAGGCCAAATCCCTGATGATGGCCCACTATTTTTTTCCCTGGAAAGCACTTCACTGAAATGTTTGCTCAACAGAATAAGATTTCGCTTAATAGAGTCCGATGAAGAGGTGTTCAATAAGTAGTGTGTTCAATAGGCTGTCAGGGGCCCCATTTATTTGAGTGCTGTTGCTGCCACTTTCTTCACTTGCATATTTTGTCAACTGGCACCTTTATAAGTCGTGTTTTTACTGTGTTGGACAGTTTGAGCTTCATTCACTGACTTAATATATGATTTTATAGTGCTTTTGGTTATGTGAAGTGGGAATTATTATCTTATGAGCTGTGAACTGCAGCTTCATTTTTGGAGGTTAATGCTATTTGAGAAAACAACAGATAATATCTTTGCTATTTCTGTGGCTGTAGAGATTCTCAGTTCAGCACAGTTATCAAGTTGTTTTCCATGGGTAATGCAAGACGTCTTCATAAGTGTGCTAGGAGTTCTTTCCGATCTGCTAGTCAGCACGTATTGCAAAGAGCGAATCCACTGTTATTTGTGAGTGTGTGTGTGTGTGTGTGTGTGTGTGTGTGTGTGTGTGTGTGTGTGTGTGTGTGTGTGTGTGTGTGTGTGTGTATTCACCTCCACTGAACTTAACAACTATAGACCCATTGCAATACCCCCCCCCCCAGCCAAAATCTTAAGAAAGGACATTCATACCCAAGTACTAAAACACCTAATAGATAACAATATTCTATCACCTACCTAACACGGTTTCAGACCAGCCCAGAGCACCATTACAGCCTGACTCAGCTTCACAGACACAATAAACCAACTCAAAAATAAAGGCCTTCACGTGCTAACTCTCTTTTTTGATATGTCCAAAGCATTTGATACAGTATCCTCTCAAATCCTGTTAAATAAATTATACTACTATAACCTAAATCCACTCTAATGTGGTTCCACAGCTACTTAACTGACAGATACCAGGCTGTGAAATGGGAAAATTCTCTCTCACCTCTGTTACCCATAACTGCAGGAGTTCCACAGTGGTCTACTTTTCACAATTTTTACAAATGATCTCCATACCTCCACTCAACATGTTTCAATCATTCAGTATGCAGAAGATACAACTCTAATTTGCGCTGCATAAAATAGTCCCACCCTCCTGCCAACTACTCAGTTAGCACACTCTGATGTAGAAAACTACCTTAGCAAGGTCCAACTTATCCTCAAGCCCAAGAAAACACAGCTACTGATTATAACCAGTTCTAATAGAAATATCAATAGCAGTCAGTTCATCATCTACTCTAAAATCTCCACCCCTATCACACCAGTGACACAGGCCAAGCTACTAGGAACAACCATAGACTGCCACCTAAAATTTGACAGTCATATCAACTTGACCATAAAAAAAGTACATGCCAAACTAGAATCTCTCTACCGCATTAAACCGTTCCTCACCAACAATACAAGGACCACCATTGCACACTCCCAACTTCTTTTCACCCTACTCTATGCATCCCCCATTACAACTAATCTCAATAAAACTGACCTAAGCAAAATGGAAGCCTGTTACAACAGAATTGCCCGCTTTGCTACTAACTGCCCGTATCAATCCCACCATTGTACTGCTCTACACCAGCTCCACCGGCTTGAACTGCCTAACCTTCTGACTTATAATCAGCTCTGACTTGCCACGCTTCATATTACTTCCCCAATAAGTGTCCTGCCCTAAATAACCTAGCACAAAAGCACTCAACTACAAGGCCTCTTTGATTATCAAGCAAATTATTATTACAAGTCTCCAACAGCAATAATTGTTTTAGTGACTCACTATACAGTAATACAGCGGCAAACAAAATGGAACACCCTCCCCATTAGCATACAAAACACATCCTCTGAAGCCTTCTTTAAAAAAATCATCAGGCAACATCTGACAGAAAGCTGGTAGTGCCATGACTGCTCACCAGACAAGAGCAACCAAACAATACACATTTACTTATGCCCATCTTACCTTACTAAATTCCTACTTCTCAACTAAACTTGTTCAAGTTAAATTACTGCTACAATCTAAACCAAGACATAAGCTAGTACTATCACTATTCCAGTCACAATTGGCAATAACACATATTAACAATAGAGGTTTACCTACCTCTGATGAAATGGTCTTAATTAGTATTAGTATTGTAAAAATAATCTAATGTACTATGCTAAGTAGTGTACTGCATTTCAATCCACAAATATATACTACGGAATCTTATTATCTATTATTACTATTAATGAATGTTTTACGTTTCCCTATATTTGTACTGTCTTAATACCAATGTAAAATATGCTATTCCTAAACTTTCTATGAATTGTGATGCTGTTTAAACACCTAAATGTATTCATAACTTGTCTTTCTCTGTGGAGCTTTTCTCCACAGGCCTCTGCTGAAAAAGGGCTTCTGACCCAGACAGACTCCCCCGGTTAACAAATGTAGAATAAACAAATAAATAAATTTGGCAAAAATATGGCTCCTACTGATTACCACATCAACGGCAACTCCCTAAGTAAACAACCTGTGGTGAGAAACCTGGGTACTCAGGTTGTCAACAATCTCACATTCGACCATCATGTAGCGGCAGTGGTCAGAAAAGTCTTTTACTTAGTTCATCTCATAAGTAAAGGGATTGCATCCAAAAAAAAAAGAGGTTATTACCTCCCTGTATTCCTCCCTCATTAGGCAAAGAATCGAGTATATCACCCTGTTTGGTATGTACCTCTCCAAACACTTGCACCAACTGGAAAGGCCACAGAAATACCTCACAAAGATAATCCATGACCTACAACACCTGTCTTGTGGACAGGCTGAAATCACTATCACTGTACTCGGTATCATATAGATTGCTCCTAGGTGATCTGTGTCTCGCCTGCAAAGCAATATTGGACCCTGCCCTAATAGAGATGCTCCATATCCATAAGTCTAACTCCTCATGCATTACCCACTTAAAAGGCCTAAATCTAATATGCAACATCAACAAAACCTGCTGGAGAGATGGCTTTGTCTCCCAGAGGCTGCCCCTTCTCTGGAATAGACTTGCCATACATGTCAGAGTGCCTCACTGACCCTCTTCAGGCACAACCTTGATGAGTGGATGGGAAACCACATATTTGTCCCATGGATACCACCTCTGTCCCTCATTGACAGTGGTGACAGGTGCTGAGTGAGGTTTCTTTTTTAGGGATAAACTCTTGGCTAGGCTTGTAAGTGCCCTAGGGCCATTAGCCTATTAACCTCCTATGAGCCTATGATCCTATTCATTCAAAAGGCCAGTCCCAAGTAGTCTATGCAAATGGGTTTTTCAGAGTGACCCTAGGAGTACTGAAAAATGGTTTATAGGTTCATTGGTAAATACTAGGCAAGCTGCCCTTGTGGTTCATTTTAAGCCTAGCACATTTCCCTTTAGGAGATTGAACTAACCTCTCCCATTTAGTGTTAGATTGGCCTTATTCCATGGTCAGTAATTATATATTACCCTCAGTGAGAATAGCTGTGATCATACTATAGATAATTTGAGGGGACCTATGCACAGGATAAAGCACTCTGAAAAACTCAGTTGAAATACCCCTTAAAAAGAAAAAACTAAGTTAATATATCCCTTAAAACATGTATTAATTTGTACTATATCAATTAAAACCTATATTAAATTGTAAGGTAGCAAGGCCAGTCACTGCAGAAACCTGATGGTTGGTTTAGCCCTGCTTTAGCATATCCCTTAAAATGTGTATTAATTTGTACTATATCATTTAAAACCTATATTAAATTGTAAGGTAACAAGCCCACTCACTGCAGAAACCTGGTGGTTGGTTTAGCCTCTCTCCACTCACCCTAACGGGCTCGCTCCGTGCCCCACCCTGCCCCCATATCCCACCAGCCCCCAGTAGTCCTAAATTTATAATTACCTTGCCACACCCCTCATCTGAATGTAATCAACCTTACCCCTATCATTCATTGCACCCACCCCTACTACTCAAACTCTCTCTAGCCTCTTACACTATACCTATTTAAGAGCCCTCCCTGCCTCTCCAGCCTTTAGCCCTACACTAATTGATAATGCTCCCCTCTCTAGTTATAAACAAATCACACAATAATTTCAACACTATGCCCCACAGATCTTCACCACTACTACTACATCAAAGCCATTTTACTGGCTAATACCACCACTGCTCACTATCTATCTTCTCACAGCCTATGAATTTCAAGATCTCCCAGGCTCTCAATATCCCAGATCCAAAACCAGTATTCCCAATCCAATAAACAACCTTAACCAATTACTACCCTACTTCTCAACAAACTCTTCTAATGCAAAAACTCAACATCCCATTCGAACCACATATATTAACTATAGAACTAAACACTATCACAAACTCTTATTAAAAGTCCAGAGACTTGCCATTAGATTACTACCTAACCTCATAGTGGATGGTGACATCCATCCTAACCCAGGCCCAACCCCACCTGTTGTTACCAACTCCACAAATAACACCCTTACTAGCCTGAGAAACTCAAATAATGCCTCCAACTCACTCCTAGTGTGTCACCTAAACATTAGAAGTATAAACAAGAAAATTCACTATTTACATGCCCTCCTGGATGTGCACTCCCCTGATGTACTATACCTTTCCGAAACCTGGCTCAGACCTACTACCTCTGATAATGAGGTTATACCCCCAGGTTACAATATATTAAGACTTGATTGCATCTCTAGGAAGGAGGGGGTAGCCATATTGTATAAATCCACACTAGAAGTATCCAGAACTAGTACTCCACATGCCTTGATAACTGACAATGCAGAAATACTCATCACTAAGGTCCAAATCAACAAACACAAATCTATAAACATTGCCTGTATCTATATTGTCCCAGGTAACAACACAAATACCTTGGAGAGTATCTTCTAATGGCTGCCCAACAACTGCTCCCAAGAAACTATTATTCTCGGGGACTTTAATATCGATTGGAATACCTGCTCTTCAGACTTCCCCTCCACCCATATAAATTTGCATTGCTTCTCCCAGATCATATCTTCCCCTGCCAGAATCAATAAGCCTAACAATAAGGAAAGTATCCTAGACTGGATATTAATAAACAACCAATCCCATATATATAAAGCAGGCACCGTACCTGAGGACATCAGTGACCACTTCTTGACCTATATAATCAGGAAAAGAAATGACATCCCTCAACAATCTACCTTTAAAACCATTAGGAGCAATAAGAACTTTATTCAGACTAAATTCCAAAATGAACTTAACTCATGTGACTGGACTGACCTAAAACTACTTCCACTAGATGAAGCAGCCTCGTACTTTAACTCTAAATTTCTTGCTATCCTTGATAACCATGCTCCTAAACATACTATCAGAACCAATAATAAAGTAGCACCATGGCTGACCAATGATACGAGACAAAAAATTACTAACAGAAATAAAGCGTGGACCTCTTGGAGAACTACTAAATCCCCAAAAGACCACCTCATATATAAACAGTTGAGAAATGATACAAAGAAGTCCATTATTCTAGGCAAAAAATGCTACTACTGTAATCTGCAACAAAAGCACCAAAACATCCACAAAAATTCTGGTTAGGCATAAATAAACTTCTCCACCCATGTCAATCATCTTCCCCTACCCCTGTGACTACCCTCCAAAAACCTCCTAAAATTGTTGGTAACACCTTTAGCACTTTCTTTACAGAAACTATGCAATCCCTTGCAAACAAACTATCTCCAAAAACCCCAAGTACCACCAATCCTGCACCTCATAATAACACCCCCTTCAAGTTTGATCCAGTACCAACATCTTTTATTAAGTCCCTACTTAAAAAACTGAAACCCACCGCCCTTTCAGCAGAACTACTACCCGCAGAGTATCTCCAAAAAACCACTAATGAAATAGCATACCCCATTTCAAGCTTGATTAATAGAACTATTCTCGATGCTTATATCCACTCCATCTGGAAAATCTCCCACATTATTCCTCTTCATAAAGGGGGAATTTCCACTGAATTTTCAAATTACAGGCCTATACCCATCCTGTCTCCCTTAGCTAAGATAATGGAAAAACGTATCCATAATCAATTTCTAGCCTATCTTAATCAGAACACTCTCCTAGCCCCCTCGCAGCATGGATTTAGACCTTGCCATAGTACAACCTCAGCCCTTCTCTTATTCTCTTACACTATAAATCAAAACTGTAACAACAACAAGCTCTCTTCAGCCCTCTTCCTAGATCTATCCAAGGCATTTGATATGGTAAACCAACAGTTACTCTTAGAGACACGAAAATCACCCTCCATAGATAACCTAGCAATTAGCTGGTTTCATTCTTATTTAAGTGGCAGACAACAAACTATACTATGGAAAGATAACCTATCTTCCCTTTTACCAATCACCCTTGGAGTCCCTCAGGGATCTATATTAGGCCCCCTCCTATTCTCCATCTTCATTAATGACCTGCACAAAGTCATCCCAGATGCAATATGTATTCAATATGCAGATGACACCACCCTAATCTGCTCTGCCACCTCCCCCACAGACTTGCAATCTTTATCCCAAACCACTTTCAACAAAGCAGATAACTGGTTCACTGGTCGCCGTCTAATATTAAACCCAAATAAAACCAAACTGTTGTTCTTCTCCCTTACCCGCATGGTCCCCTTACCACCTCTCACCATAAAATCTAACAATGGCACCATAATTGCCTCAGAACTTTGTACTAAACTACTGGGAGTAATCATCAACAGCAGCCTTAAGTTTGATGCTCACACAGGCAAAACTATTAAAACAGTTAATAAGAAACTAGGCTCTTTATACAAGATTAAACAATTCCTAACCCCATCTGCTAGGACTGTTATTGCCCGTACATATTTGCTATCAACCCTTCTTTATGCCTCATCCATCTTCGTAAACCTAAGCAAATCAGACTTCAAGAAATTTACTAACTGCTACAATAATATGGTCAGATTTGCCACAGGATCAACTTATAGAACCCATCACTGTCAAAACCTTAAATTGTTAGACTGGCTAGAACTACCATATCAGCTTCAGTATAGCCAACTTATAGTTGTTCACAAAATTCTTTACCAACCAGACAATACACCCATACTGAAAAATATTATCACCCCCTACAGTAACCTAAAAGCCCATCGCTCTTCCAACAGAATGTTAGTACAAACTGTTAAAGTCAACAATTCAGCTGGTGAATCACTATTCTCCAATTCTACCGGTAAAATCTGTAACTTACTTCTTGCAGAACTTACTGCAGTTCCCTCCTTATCCCATTTCAAGATGTTCCTTAAAAAATACCTAAAAATGCATTGGCTTTGTCCCTGTACAAACCCTGACTAACCCCCACTCAAACATCAACTACAAATGATAACCTTATTACAGGAATGAAGCTCTGCTCCTCTAACTGTTAGCATTACGAATGTCTCTCACCTACTGGGAAGAATTAAAGTAAGGATGATATCTTGTCTCAACCATTTATGTTAACTGCGACAAACTGTATGTGTTTCTCCCACATCAGATGTAATCTCTAACTATTTCCTACTCAGCTAATAATTTCCAACTATTTCCTGTGTGTATTTGAGAAAATCGTGAACTTGTGTGTGTATCTATTGCTAAACAAATGTTGATTTTATGATAATTCACTGCAATAATTTTACTGTATTTATACTTGTTATGCATGTTTGGAGCTTTTCTCCCTGGGCCTCCACTGAAAATGGACCTGTATCCAGTCGGACTTTCCCAGTTAACAAATGGAAAATAAAATAAATAAATAAATAAATTTAGGAGCTGACTTTGTCCATTACTTTTACAAGGAGCAGTCCTGGGGTAAATTTTTTGTTTCCCAACCATAGATCCAAGTTGTGCTTGAATATAGACAGTGATATGCTTTATTTGATATGTATGTGGTGTCTATTACAGAACAGTAGTATCCTCTGTGAAATAAATCTGTCCCTCCATACCATTCTGTTGATGTTTCCAAAGAGGTTTAGATAGAAGGACTGAGTATTTCTGATGCCATTTGACTTGCTGACATGCAGTAAATCCATCAGTATTGTGTCTAAGGATACCTTGCATGTCAGACACAGGTCATCTCTTGGCAGTCTGTAGGATACCAAGGATAGTGACAAGACTATGAATTGGTCCATGTAGAATATTTGTTTAGGTCTTGTATCATTTTAGTAAGGTGTCTCTGTGGGCATTTCACTTGTTGCATGTGCCAGGATAGATACATGCCAAAGGAGTAATTATACTCAATGATTTGCCTAATGAGGGCTGAGTAAAGGCTGACAATGACATCCCTAGATCTAGGCAGCCTCATTTTTATAAGATTTTTTATAAGCTGTGCAATATAGAAGGAATTTCTTACAATAATGGGCAGAGGTTGGTCGAAAGTTAGATCACTGTCCACATAACTTCCCAAATCTTAAACAACTGGGTCAGCTGTTATGGGGCTTATTGCCAATGCATTAGTTCCTTGGGGTAGATGACTTCCCAAAGGATAGAATATTGCCTTTTTGGCACTTAGTTTCAGTCCATGATTTTCGTGCCAGTTATTTATTTGCAGCAAACTTTCCTACAAGATGTTTAAGTCATTTGTTGATTCATTGACTGCTCCAAGCTTACAGTCACCTGCAAACATGGTTAGCTGGTTGTACTATGTGAAGATTGCTAGTTAATGAAGCACTCCATAAGACTGAGTAACAGAAGTCAGTAAATAAGAATGTGCAGATGTCTCTAAACTCACAAAAATGGTTAGCAACTAAAACAGTGTCTTTTAGATGTAGGAAGATGGGGGTCACATTACTAAATATTGTTTAACTACCTATAGGAGTGCTATGTCTATCAAAAATGTGATTTCTACCTAACATGTTGATAATGCAAATGTAACAACAGAAAGAGATAGAGTAACTGCTAAAATAGTAAAATCAACGTATTGCCCACATGCCACTACCAGTTTACTCAGTTGTATGATACTGGCGAATGAGATGAAACTAAAGCTGCCACCAGATTTTGGGAGCATAGTGGCAGTTACTAAAGAACCATATTTAAACTTAAATTGTTCTTCCTCAGCCTATCCACAGGGTATTTGACTGAGGCTTGGAGAATAACCAGTTTGACTAACCTATATAATGTTGGCCCATCTTACAGATCCTGGCAATTACAGGCCCATCAGACTTACAAGCATTACTTGCAAAACCATGGTACATAGCGTATGAGATATAAGTGATAATCCCACCCAGTCTGTTTTGTGAAGGGCAGGTGTTGGCTCCTGAACCTAATAATGCTCTTTAAAAAAGTTGCAGAGGCTGTGGGCAGTGGTTATTCAGTGTACACTGCTTATTTTAATCTGACCAAGACTTTTGACACTGTACCCATGCTAGTATTATTGAATAATTAGACAAACTTAATATAAACCCATATTTTATCTGCTGAATACCAAATCAGCTATCTGGCAAATCCCAAGCTGTGATATTTGCTGGTGCCAGTACCCTCTCTGAATGTAAACTTGTAACTAGTAGTATACCACAATGGTCAGTGCTGCACCCTATCCTGTTTGCCATTTATTTTGTAGCCATCCAGTCCACTAACTGATGGCTGCACGCTGGACACTGTTATCCACTCATTCACTAATGTTAAACGGCTCCAGTAATGGCTGGAATATGCACATATCTGGTGTACTGAAAATGGTCTCAAGTTAAATGCAGAAAAATGTGGAGTAGTAGTATTTGCCAAAAAAATGAAAAATGTTGTTCCCTCCTCACATAATATAAATGACACTCTTCCTCAGACATACCCGTTCATAGAAAACCTAGATACTTATGTGTAAAGTTCGTATTATTCAATCACCATGTTTCCATCATAGTTATGAAATCATTCTCTCTTTCCCAGTTAAATTACAAGAGAATGATATTGCACTTTTTCTTTATTAGGCCCGTCATTGAATACAATGACCATTTTGTTATGTGTACATTAAAACATATTGTTCAACTAGAAAAGATCTAAAGATACCATACCAAGAAAATTAAAGGACTTAAATCATTCAACAATACTGATAGATGACCACCACTCAACATATATTCAGTAGCCTATAGGCTGGCAGAAGGTGATATGCATCTTGCTTTTTGACCCATTTATGAACCAATCATATTTGAGATCCTGTTTCTTTGTAAAACCACTGGCACTGCAAACAACCACACTAGGGATCTAAACCAACACCAAATAACAAACAACTCACTGAAGAGATAGGTTCCTAACTCATTGTCTTCCCAGCCTATGAAATGTTACCACCAAATGTCAAACAATATAGTGCTTTGACTACTTTTAGGGCTAATCTTGATGGCTGGATGGGTAGACTCAAATTTACACCAAGATTGTTCTTATGGTATCCTTCGGTTAGGGTTTGACTGCTGATGTGATTTATCTTGGTATATCAAGGGCCTTTGATACCATTCCAAATCATAGAATGATTACTTTGTTGATTATAAAGTTAGATGGATAAAGAACTGGTTAGAGTATAGATACTGCAGGGAGAAAATTGGTGAAATGTTATCAGTGGTGAAAATGCTTAATTCTTGTGATGCTCAAGGTTCTGTGTTAGGACCATTCCTTTTTGGATTGTTTATGGCACATTTTCCAAAACCTGGTAAGTTGTGTGAGTATGTAAATATGCAGATGAATCAAAGGTTGCTTTAACAGTGACATCTATAAATGATTGTGATGAATAACAAGAATATTTTGATGGATTATTCTTATGGTCAGTCTCTAATGGTTTGAAATCCAATATTAAAAAGATTTGTGTAATACATTATGGTTATAGTAATAACAGTTATCCTTATGTGATTAATAATTGTCTGCTAGGTGAGTTAGATGCTGTTTGGGATTTGGATATAAAAATTTATAAAGATTTAAGTTTTGAGGGGCATCTGATGAAGGCCATTAGGAAGTGTTATTGTGAGCTTAGGAATATATTTTAAAACTGTTATAAGCAAGGAGAATTATTATAGCCTATATATAAAGCAATAATAATATATATTATGGAATATAGTGCTTCTATTAGTATGTATAATCATAAACAACTTGAAAGACTGGAAATGGTTCAGAAGTACTTTAGTAGACAAATAAGATGGTTAAGGGGTATGAGATATCACAGAAGGTTAAAAGAATTGTCTCTTTTTATTCTGTTAAGAATATATTGGTGAGACGAGACGTAATTGTAATTCCTAAATGTTTCTGTAGTGATAGTTATGTTGTAAGTGCTGGAATAAATAAGGAAACTCATTAGGTAGATCCCAGTATTAATAATCTTTTTTGTGAAAATATCACTGGGTAAAACAAAAGTGTCACAAATTGTTTTCTCCCCATTATTGGACTGGTAGATTGTGCAGTATGTTCCCACTTAAAATTAGGAAAATCAGCCATGTTGAGTATTTTAACAAATACTGGATGATTAGGTGGGACAAAGTGTTTTTATTTCTGGGTGTATTGGTGGCAAACACTTTGAAGGCTTGTCTAAGCTCTACACTATCTAGTGGGGCAAATGTAATACAGCATCCCATAGAAAGTATACAAGGGGAGAAGCAAAATCTAACACTGCATAGGATACTCGAGTCTCAGAAACAGCAATGTGTGAGGAAGTAACACAAAATGCTCAAACAAGAAGTTATTCGGGAAGTCAACATGAAAGAAATAATTGTGTTAGCTGTAAGCTGCACCATTACTTAATATTCTGTAATTATGTCTGCAGACTGAAGTAAATAACCAGATTGTATTCATTTCTTCATTAGTTATTTAGTATGCATTTTAAATGTACTACAAGCAAAGTTGGTTAAAATGTAAAACAGGTAAGAGACCAAGTGAAACTTGTACGAGTACATATTTAGTTTTGACACTTGACTGGTACCCATACTGGTTAAGTTTACAAAGGGTATGCAAAGCAAGTTTTTTCTTACTTTGAATTAACTAAGAGGTACAGGCCAGTTTCAAGACAGCATTCACCAACTTTGAAGACATTTTCTGCTATACTGTCTTACATTTTGGACATTACTCAGTATTTATGTTGGTAGAGTGATAAACAGCAATGATTCTCAATATCCCTACATACCATGGTTTGGTAATATGAATAGCTAAAAACTGTTAAGTGAAGTTGTTTGTATTTTGAACAGAATGTAGAGTGTTCCTGACAAAAACTAAAACCGTTCCTCAAGATTGAGTCCATTATCCGATTGCATTACTCGAAGCCATTTAAACTAACTACTAAGTGTAAAAAAGATTCAGATATTCTAAGCAGATCAAAGTTATGGCCACTGGTCACATGCTCAGTAAGGTTCTTTCTTAAGGTTTTTTTTTTAGATTCTCTTTGAGGGTTGGACCAGGTTGATTTTTTAATAGAATTTTTTTATTAATTTACATATTTACAATATATAACCATAATGAAAGAAACTCAACATCACATACTGTTAAACAATGTTAGGAATACATTGAGTCATCAAGGTAATCATTCTATGCCCAGGAGGATGCCATTCCCCCTCCCAATAGATGTTCCATGACAAACACCACCTATTCCAATGTGTCATTCATCCAGTGTATTGAACTGGCAACATGGTGGAGGCAGTTATGCGTGTCAGCCTGTGCCACATTTATAATGCTAACCATTTTTCAGGAGGACCTATAAGAATGTGCCTGTGCCTCCATGATGGCCTTAAGCATTAGTCAAGTGGCACGGGAAGCCACACCTGGATCAGGTGGTGGATGGACAGCAGACCTCATCTGAACACTCCTAATCATTCTCCTGTGTGACTCCCTTTGGCTATGGCCAGAGTCAACAGGCACTGAAGCTGCAATAACCACACTTCCCTGATTGAGTTTCTCACTTTCTGCCTATCCAATATCTGAGGGCTCACTGGAATGAGTTGGCATAGGCCTACTGGCTCTGTCTGATGGACTTACAGGGGGTGGCTGAATGTCAATCTCAGTGTCGGATTCGACCTCTGCCCTCCCAAATGTGCCTCTGTTTGGCCACCATCATCATCAGTGCCAATACTCTGACATCACGTGGTAAGAGTCTTGTACTTCACTGGCAGGATCACCTGTGATAATAAGCAAAAAACACAGGAAAGAAATGTATAGCTACACTACAATAGTCAAATGTATGCCAACAAACTAACAGTGGAGCCACTATTACAGGGAGTACAGCAATACACACAACAGTCCTGACACCCACATCACACATAAGGACAAAATATATATTTCTTTGAACTGCTCATCACTACTGACAAAAAAGGCATTTGGCTTATCATGTGCAGTTGATGCTATGCTTTCCATGGATGATGGTCCTGGAAGAAGTTAAGCAAAAAGTAAGGACAGCATCATCACAATTAACAGTAACACAGGGGGTTAACACTTTTTGCCCTTTATATGCCAATTAACAATACTATTAACAAGAACTTGGATGACAAATTCTAAGCTCATGTGTAATCAATCAGATGTGTTGCTAACTGTAGCAAACAACAACTCCCCCCCAAAACAAATTTATTATTAAACAGAATTTACGTATTGATGTCAGTATTTTACTATACAAAAGTATTTAATTGAGTTACATAAGCCCACCTGGAAACTCCTCCTGGGACATACTTGTGGTCCCTAAAACAGTAACACCAATGTCAAGGACATACTTTTCTGCATTTTCCTGGGAGCTGTCTGGATCCCTGACAGTGGACAGGAACTTTTCATTTGCTGTTAGTGGTGACTGTGTATCAGGCCCTCCCTGGTACTAATCTAATTATGAGCCACTGCAGCTCCTCTCCTCCATGTCCTCTATGCATATGAAATCATGTCAGTGGCTCTATGGCACACCTGATCATATGTCTGCTGTGGCTGCCTACTGGATTCACATTAGCAACTATCTGCTGCCAAATTTGCATTCTGCCTGACATATCTCCATGACCCTTTCAAGCAGAAAGGCAGCATGTCACCTAAAAGCTTCCACAATGATCTGATACTTGAGGTCACTGAAGGCAGTTTTGGTGGATTGCGATGCCCAGGTACTATAGTCTTAGGTGATCTAAAATACAACAGAAGGAAAATACATATAAGTATCACATAACTGAAAGTCTTGCTTCCAGATAACACACAAAAGGCAGCATTTGCTTATTACCCAATGGAGAAACATAAAACAGTCAATATACTGTAATATAAAAAAGGAATTGTGTGGTTGTAACATATATTCATACACAAAGCAAGGTTGGATGCAAAACAACGTGAGTAACAATAGCAACATATCCTTGTTTGTGCCAAAACAGAAATGTAACTTTGCTCCTCCAACCCAAAAAAGAACAGGCAAATGGCACATTTTGCTAACAAACCATCAGTGACATGCTAAAAGTGCTATCAAATGGATTGTTCTTGAAACATGTCTAAAAATGTAACACAGAACATTCCATTTTAAGTTATTGCCAATCTTATCTACCAGTGGCCAGCACTCCCCTAGAAATGTGTATGGTCCATCCTAGAAGGCTAACACCCCTGTGTCATTGATAATATAAGACATTTACCATTTCAGAGAAATTACAATAGAAGAGTGTACACAGAAAACAAGTTGTAACATTAGCACTGACAAACATGTCCATGCCTTTAGTACACTTATAAGAAATGTGTGTAGATAAAAGTAGCATTTGCTAATGTATATATATATATATATATATATATATATATATATATATATATATATATATATATATATATTTATATATACTAATAATCACTGCTATGAAGAACTAGTACTATAACACAATAAACTTCAGTAAACTGCAGTGAAATAACAATCTGACTGTGAGGCTCAGGATAGATACAATTAAGGTTTAGTTCTATTATGATTACAAGTGTGTGTGTGTGTGTGTGTGTGTGTGTGTGTGAGTGTGTGTGTGTGTGAGTGTGTGTGTGTGAGTGTGTGTGTGAGTGTGTGTGTAGATATATGTATATATATATATATATATATATATATATATATATATATATATATATAAACAGATTTTTCTCAATATGATATTTCAGTGTATGCAATATATAGCTGAAAAATGCAAGCATACCGTCCCAATGTCAGTAGTCTTCTCTGCAGATATATCCCAAAGTAATATCCTCTTCTGTGTCATCCACATAAACAAGTCACCTCACCTTCAGGTTCCCTAGCTAAACATTTCCCTTTTTGTGGTGTAGATTCAGGGCTGTGAGCATGGTTAAGATGCAAATGAGGTGTAAACTGATTACAATTGCTGAATCGCAAATTCATCCCAAATTCTTTGCTCCTTGTACAGGTGTAAACATAGTGCAGGCACTCCCTCAGTATTTATTGATAATAGATTGCAGCTGTGAATGATCACTGCTAGGGAGAAGGAAAAAAAAAAACAATTCAGACTGCCTTACCTTCAGTCGGTATGTCAGCCAGGTTAGACTTACAAAGTATAAAAGTGACTGTATCAAGGTTTTAAATGTAAGTAAGCAGCACACATTTCACAGTTTTTGTTCAGTAACATCCTTTTGTTGACAACTATATATTATTGCCATTTAATATCCTCATACATGTTAAGGATAATAATACAGAAACCCTTATGGACTGCACTTCTCAGATTACTGCTCAGATAAGATAAGAATGACCAACAAACACAGAGATATAAGACAGAGCTGCATTTTTGCAAATCATAGTCATAAATGGTTGTGTGATCACTCATGCACTACATCTGAAATTATTACATGTACTGTACAAACAACTGTCATATGTTTTATTTGTACTGTGGATAATGTTGCAGTTGGTTGTATGCTGAGTGATTTTAGTCCCCTGCTGCAAAGATGTTTGTGTGACAAAGAGGGATAAGACACTCTTACTGTGTTCTGAATAGATATTTCATGTGTACCAAGAAACATGTTGTAGTGTTTGTTTCATAAATTGTTTTTCTTCATTTCAACAACTTTTCCCTTTATTTTTTAATGCCCATGTCTGTGCATGCATGGCTAAGCACAAACAAGGGAAATGGAGAAACACAATGAATGTCAGGTTTAGATTTGCTTACCTCATTTGTGCAGTGCTTAGCAGCTCACAAACCTGGACTAGTAACCCACATAGGAAGCAGAAAGAACACCTGCAGGCAGGGTGTCTATAAAAGTGTAAAGGTCAAAAAGGATACATTGTTGCAATTTTTGTTTTCCATCATGCAGTGGCGCTAAGCAGCATTGAGAGGCAGTTAGCAAGGTTCCCCACCACCTGCAGCCAAAAAGCACCTGCAGACAGGATACAGACAGTCAATAATTGAAAATGGATTAATTCTATTAATTCTGTTGGACATTGAGCAAACATGCTTAGTGCCATTGTATGATGGCTAATACACAGAACTTAAGAATGACTAGGAAATTTTGCATCTGTCATGTAACTATTCCTGTGGTAGCATGTATAAGTGTAGGGCATTAATACAGATGGCCCTGTCCTCTAATACAGGACGTGCAATATATTTTTACTGTTGTGATAGTCCAGTTTATAGCAGTGAACAGAAAAATATACAAGAGCTATTTCAACATTCTTATAGCAACAAATGTAAATGTAGGTCTATTTTGTTCTATTTCCCATTATATTCAATCTAACTTATAACACTTTACATAGTGGAGCTGATAGGAATTATATGTATAAGGGATAAGATACCCTTATTGCTAACTCACCTAGCAATTACATTCCAATTTTCAAAATATATTTCCAAGCTACAGCAGCAGACTCCCCTTAAACTAAGATCAAGTGTCAGATTAACCTTCCAGTTTAAAATGTTTATTTCCTCCCTGCTTAGCACTGCTGCTCTGCACTTAACATTGTGCAAATGTGGCTGGCATTGTTGCTGATGTTTTGTACACTACCAGTAAATGCAATATCAGGAATTGGTGGGAAATCATTATTTGCCATGGCTCTACTTTTGGTATTAGAAATGTCTGGCATTAGAGTGGAAGATGCCCAGTTTTGGGCACAGTGGTGGGGTGTTCAGGAGTTCAGGATATTTACTGGACACCTGGTAAAGTGCCACAACTAAAGGCTTCTGCAGTGTGACTTTTCTGATTCCCAGTACAGGTCTGAGGCTTGGAGTAGCTTGGCTCAGGCTGTATCCAGTGTGAATGGCATCCCACGCAGTGGAGAGCAGTGTAGGCACCATTTCAATAACCTACAAAGGTACAAGAGGAATACACTCAACCAGTGGTTGACTGAGTTTCAAACTGGCGACATCCCACAGTTGTGCAACTATGGTAATAAAGAGTATTTTTAATAATTGAAAGATAAATATAGGCAAGACTGGTATGCATAATGCTCTTCTGTTATTTTCTTTTCTTTCCACAGCTAATGGCCAAATACAGTAGAATCAAAAGTCTCATACTAGAGAGACTGAGGTTAACAAGTGATATGTATGCAACACAAGATAAGTATTATTGTAGGTTTAAAAGTCAATGATAGAATGTTTTGTATTCTATACAGTAGCAACAAAGTGAGCATGCATATCCTAACTGTAAACGCAAGTGTGCACACATAATTCTGTAGCACAAACCAACTTTAGGAGTTAAGTGTAAGGCTGTAGTCTGAGGTTGTGAGTTCTAATACCACAAGTAGAAACTATATAGTACTGCATTTCCTTCATAATATTACATACATTTAACTCTATACAAGTGGCATAAATGCCCTGCTGTTAACTGTAATCAGTATACTTGGACTAAATATAAGTGCAATATATGGACATCGCAAGAATTACTTTGAGCATTCCATAATTATACTTTGCAGTTGATAGGACATATACTTAAATATAATAGTTCAGATAAAATAGTTGTATAATTGTGATACTGCATTTTATGTCACATATGATGGTTCTAATTTTATCTTTTTTCTCTCATCCAACCTTTATCCCTTTTTTATTTTCTAATATGTGTTGTCAAAATGTCTCCATTTCATCCATCTGTAACAAATCACTAAATACTTCACAGCACAGCGAAGTAGGCCAGCACAAGTGGAACTGCCTGCCTCCACTCCAGCACCTATGCCCAGCACATCTGCTGCCAAACCTGGCAGCACCACCTCTATTGTCCTTGCAATACCTGTGCCCACAGGTAGTACTGCCCTGGCAGCTGGTGCTGTGGTACCCTCCAGGAGTAGTGGTGGAGGTGGGGATTTCATCACCCACCAGGGGATGCCAGAGTTGGTGCATAGGGTTATGCACTGCACCATTGATATATGCCTAAGCTAAATGGAGAGGCTACTCTCTCTCATTGTCCATAGCAGGTGAAGACATCAAGCACTCCAGCAGCCAGTGGACTAAGGGGACAGTGATGACAGTCTTGTGGGTGAGGACTAGATTCTCACTGTTACCATGTTTGATGGGCATGAACTTGTGTTGTCCCCTCCCTCACCTCACTCATGGTGCCCCCAACCTTTTGTGTGCCTCACCATCCCTGTGTCTTGTCTTGTTTGTTTGCATTTGCTTCCTTACTTATCCAGCTTACCTGACCCAGAAATATCAACATCCCTTACCCAGCATTCCTGTCATACTGAATTAAATAAAAATGGGCACATGTCCCTCAAAATACAAACAAAAAAAAATCCTGTACATAGCTCTCCATTTCACACACGTGTCTTCTTGACATACTTAATTTGGTCCAACTGGCTATACAACATAATTTCATTGTTTCATCTCTCTTTCTGGAGGTCCAAATTCAGCTAATATTCTGCATATATTTTCCATTTACACTGTTAAAGAAATGGATAGATATGGTTCTTTCCAAACTTCCTTTTCCACATTCCTGTATTAATTCCCCTTTGTTCTTCCCCCTGCTTGCTCCCACTTTCACTAGTTTCCTAGTTACCCCATTTTAACACCTATAATATGGTCAAAGATAGAATCACACGCAACAGACATAAATACCAAAAAAGCAACGGAGCCTTTCTCTTTTTGGCATCTATATTTGTACAGAGTTTGGCATTGCACACAAATGTCAAGTGATGATGAATGGTGCTTTCTTGGTGTGGTTAACTCCTCACAATGCTGCCTAAAATGCTGCTGTACCTCAACACACAGTAACACAGGGTGAAAGTAGTATAAAGAATAATTTCATTGCATTATCGCTAGTTATTTAAAACTGTTACATACACCTGGATTCAAACTTTGTATCATCTGGGCTCAAAAGGAAATATGTCGGTGCTTTTATACCTGCTGCCACAGAGTTAGCTAAGCAGCAGGTGCATTTAATACACTCCATACTAACTCTCATAATTTTGCAATGAGACTCATATTTGCACACTGCTTAACTACACAAAAACAGACAAAGTAGTGGAAATGTGTATTCTCCATGCCAAACACTTTGCCATCCATTGTGCAAATCTGGTGCTCACCTTTGCACTATGCAAAGTAAACATTAACAAGTATTAGTATTGCTTACTGTCCATTTAGTCTTCATGCCTTGAAACTACATGTGAAAATATAACATAATGAAGGCCCTGTATAAGAATATGTCAAACATTTCTAATGCAGCTGTGCATTACCTCCCACATGCACTGCAACCCTGGTCTCTCAGTACTTGTTGACAAATCAACAGCAGTACATAAATTAACAACAAATGTTGTGTGATATACCATGCACATATTTAGAATGATAATACACATTCTGATTATCAAACACTTATAGGAGTGTGGTTTTCAGCATAGGGGGAGTGTTGACAATGATGTAATTCCACTTTGCAGAAGGCCAAAATAAAGACACATTTTTGCATTTATTTGTAGACCATTTGCCTTTGTCATCAATCATTTGTCTGTGTTAGCCCCTCCTGTAGTATGTTATCATCACTGGTGGTAATTGCACCCAATATGCAAGAATCAGCAAACTTGATAAGCCAAAGGCAATATACATTAGACTGAACTGCCGACAAATAGATTCCAAACAGTAAAGAAGAAAGCACATATACCTGGGGTACTAGCTTTCACAGTATGTGTTCTGTTGGTGAGCCAACTGGTTATGCATCTAGTGACATAAGAGTTAATCCCCATCTGGCATAGTTTCTCAATGATACCTGAGTGAGGGATTATTTAAAAACCATACAGGCAGTATGCACAGGCCTATCACACAGAATCAGTGGGTTGTGACAACATCATATATCACCTATAGAGTGACTCAGCACATAACACCTTCCCGACATGGTTGAATACACACTTCTGCACACCCTCCACACAGACTATGTTCCCGTAGAAGGGTGTACATCAAAAACAAATCCATATGAGTTGGGGGGGTAACACCTGATACATGCATGTATAGTATCTTGACTCTCCTCATCTCTTAGTTAGATCAACGTGTCATCATGGACCTTTTCTAAATGGACACTCATAATATCCTGGCTGTGTGCAACAGACCTGTGTGAGTTGCTAATGCTACATCACCTCTGTTACATCTGTTAGATGTCCTCAAAGAGGTCAGAGAGTGCATGCATAATGCCAACACTATCATCCTGTGGAACTTGACCAGGCCAAGGCATTTGACACAAATGCACACTGAGGTATTCAATCAACACTTTCAGATGTGGCCATAAATACCTATATCACCAAATGGGTAGGCCAGTGGATCACATATATGACACACACACACACACACACACACACACACACACACACACACACACACACACACACATATATATATATATATATATATATATATATATATATATATATATATATATATATATATATATATATATGTTGAAATGTGTGAAGTGACCTATATCTCAGGTCCTGTGATCAGGCCCATATAACAGGGCTATCTGCTATGCCCTTACCTGTCCATTACTTAAGTCACAGATGTCACAAATGACATGCACATCCTGTGTCCAAACAGCTGTCTCAAGGACTATAGATTGTGGGCAATCATTCACTCCAGCTGTGATATTAGTGTAATACAGTATCATCAAACACCAAAGATTGCTGCCACAGCCATGACAACACATGAGATGAAACAAAAACATGGGGGGATTTGTCACATCATGAAAACAAATGCACAACCCAAGGATAATGTAGACATCATACTCTATAAGCAGATCAAGTGGTATGTGACCAGTGTCCTAGGGTAGATGGTATATGGAACATCAACCAGCATGTGACCACAGTGTTGACTAATCCCTTGTATGTAACACAACTGTTGAGCATGTCAGGGGCATCCACATCAAAGCCCATAGTACCTCCATAGTGCACAAACTTCACCACACTAATAACTGAATACAATGGACCCTTCTTCATGTACCTCTCCACACATCTTGCATTGATGTGTAAATGAAATGTCCTTTTGCCACCGTGAGCTGTCACACATGTTATTGGCCATACCTAGGCATTCATTTTGTTGCATAAACATTATTGTCTGTTAGATTAGGGACTTCCATTTTTAAGTAGTTATTAGACATTAGACAGGCTAAAGGGTAAAATAAATTGTGTTTCATTTATGCATAAAAGATAGCTAAGTAGAAAGATAAGATAAGCATAAAGTGTGCAGACAGAATGTTCTTTTCTCAAGGGGAAAGATTCAACCTTGCTAGCTACAGAATGTTCTTTAATGGAATGTTGCACATACCAGACAAAGCCAGAGACCAAGGTTAAAAAGGTAAATAAGGAAAATTACTGGACTGAAGCAATATAATATGTTGCGCTCAGGATAGCAGTTCAGTTAAGGTTTGTAAGTTCATTCAACCTGTTACCTCAGAGAAGATGACAGACACTAGAGCCTGAGGACAGAAGACAGGTCATATAAAGAATATGTTAGTTTACGTTGTGCAGGACAATCAGAATATGACGTGCAGTAACTTTGAAAACAAATTGTTTATCAGTGCTGTTAATGAAGACAGTATTTGGATGTTGTACAGATTTAATAAAACCTCATTGAATGAACTACAGCGTTTGGAGAATTCATTCTGTAAAGTGCACAAGACTTGGCCATAAAGGAGGGACTGGCAGCTGTTCAGCACAAGCCTGGGTAATTAAAAACTTTAATTTCTCAGTTTCATTGCATACGGTGATTTCAGCTAATTATGGTATAGTACAGTATTATCAATTTTTACACTGTCTGATAGTGCAGAACCTCCATCAAGGTGTTACACCAAATGCATGAGTGATACCTGTTCTGGTGATCTGGTGATGCACATTTAGGTGTTTGACAATATTGATGGCATGGGTTGCATTCCTGATAGTGTGAATTGTGCCATATCTATATATGTATATATATATATATATATATATATATATATATATATATATATATGTATATGTATATATATATATATATATATATATATATATATGTGTGTGTATATCTAAAGAGAGATAGATAGATATGAATACATATGCCACGCACACCAGTCAACTAGACTGTATTGATCATAATGCCACATGCAGGTATGTCAGTGTCCCTCCTAACACATCCAGCAGATGTTAGTGTCACAACAGTGTACTTTATTACCCTGATAGATTGCTGACATGTCATAATACTTGTACAAGTGTGTTTGTGCAGAACCATCTATGATCACTCAGAATCAAATATGTTATATCAGAGACATGTGATTACTGGTGGTATTATTCTGATATTGTCCATGATTGTGCATGTTTTTTTAACTGTTGTCCATGAGCTTATAACTGTGCGCCAGTTGTTGGAGACGTCTGCTGAGATTACACTCATATTCAGGTAAATCAATTTGCACAGCTTCACAACATGTACCCTAACCTGGTTGTATATAACACCCCAGATAGATGTCCTCTGCTTTATTTATGTAAAGATCCTTATCTCACAAAGACACCTTCTTCATTGTTTTTTCACCTTGTGTAACAATTACATAATACACATTTGTACTTTGCAGCGCGTACTGTACCATATTGATATGTGATTGGTGTTCCTGCTATAAATGTCTTCCACTGACATGCCCTCATCTGCTGTACATTAGGATGTTTTACCTATCCTCTTTTCCTGTGTTCATCATTCCTACAATTTATCTGTCTCCCTTTTCAATGCACACTTCCCCTGACTATTTATTTTACATGGCAGTTCATGTACCTTTACAGATGATTTACACAACTTTTGTATAGAATGCCTGGAGTGGGATTTCACAATACTCTGCACTGTATACAATAGGCTGTACTGTGTTTGGACCATATACATAACTATAGTTAATCAGTGGCAATTATTGTGGCATTCCGCACAATCCCTGTAACCTACATTGCTTTGAGGTAAGCAGGTTTACTATCCATATTGTTTTACATAGATTCCTGGCCAGCAACACTGTTGCCAGCCACAAAACTGCACTTGTTTACATTTAAATGCCATGCTCAGCATGAATATGTATTTAGCAGCCCTGTTTGCTCACACTGCAAACAGGTAAACTCCATGTTGGCTTCATGCAAAGCCTACACAGAGTTTATTGAATCTCAGTGAATATCTAGTATCTGATTTAACAGCAAAGTTTCAGTTTTATTATTATTAAACTTTAGCAGTGATACTTCTTGAAACTTTTCAATTTCCTCATCTATTTCTTTAACTGAATATTTAAATCTTATATAGTTAGTAAAATATCATCTTCAAAAAGTTATATTTTATATTGACAAACCTTGTTAATTGAGAATCATCATTTTTTATTGCTTGTTACACTATTAGCTAAGGGTTCGATAACTAATGCAAATAGTAGAGGGGAAATGGACACCCTTGCTTTGTGTCTTTGTTTAAAGTGAATACTTGAGAAATGTAGGATCCAATTTTAACATATGCATTGGAGTCTCTATACAGTTTTCTTTTAATATTCCAATAAATTGCTCTGGAAATGCAAGTGTTTCTAAAGTTTTAAACAAGTAGATCCAATTATCTTTACCAATTAATTTATCTACCATATCTTTTTATCTTGTAGTGAAGATGGAAGTAAATATTTTATAGTCTACGTTTAATAATGAAATAGTTTTATATGAAGAAACTAACTTATTATCCTTTTCTTGTTTAAGTATAGCTGAGATTATAGAAAATTTCCACAAAGGTGGAATTGTTTTGTCACTCTGAAGGATCCTGAAAATGTCACTCAGTAATTCTAAAATATTTAATGGAAGCAAATTATATAATTCCATACTTAAACCATCTAACCCTGGAGCTTTACCATTTTACCCTTTTTCTAAAGCTTTTTTAACGTCTGTTAGGGTCATAAGCTATTTGTTGGTAATTAGGTTTATAAGTAAGATTTTTCTTTAAATACTTGTCAATTTTGTAGTAATCAGAATTATTATTAAGCTTTATTAAGATCTTTGTAGAATGTTTAAAAAATATTAAGCCTTTCTTCTATGTCTCAAGTAAACTTATTAGTGTGAGGATTTCAGATATTATTGATTTGAGCCTTTTTGCTTAACATCTTACTTTTGTTAACTAATCTGTGTAGATTTTTTGAAGTTATGGCATAACTGTCCGATTTTATTTTTTTCTAAAGCTATCTCCACTTTAATGTTTGAAAACTGTTTGATATTTTGTCATTCTTTTTTAAATTACTGCAGTATTATCTAATTTCTTTGTTTTCTGTTCAGCCTTGCATTGTGTATTTAATCTTGTATTTATAACAACTCTTTATCTCACTCTTTTATTACAAGCCCATCTTCCCATTTTCATAGGTTCATAGGTAGATATTAGGCTATTGGCCCTAGGGCCTATATAAGCATAGCCAAATGGTACCCTGGCTTTCGTCACCCAAGAAAATTATTTTCCTGTGCCCCTGTCGAGCACAGCCACAGAAGTGATCCCCAGGATGAATTTCCTATCTCACATAGGTTCATAGGTTCATACTAGGCTATCTGCCCTGGGGCATTTATAAGCCTAGCCAGAGTGTGTTTGGCTTTCGCCACCCATTTTAAATTTATTATGCTATGCTCTTTTTCGAGGTTAGTATACTGTGCCTCTGTCTAACAGTGACACAGAAGTGATACCCGGGGTAAACCTACGATCTCCCATCCACTCATCAAGATTCCTCCTGAAGAGAGTCAATGAGGGACTCTGCCTAACCTGGACTGGGATTTTATTCCAGAGTGAAGGGAGCCTCTGGGTTATGAATCTGTCCCTCCAGCATGTCCTATTTATTTCAGTGCTGAGGTTCAAGTCTCTCGAGCACGTAGCTCGATGGGATTTGGATTTTCTGAGGTGCAGCATGTCCATTAATTCCGGGTTGGACATGGCTTTATACGTCAGGCACAGATCGCCTCTGAACAGGCGGTATGCCACTGAGTAGAGCTGGAGTTTCTTTAACCGGCAGCATATGGCATCTGTTTGAGCCCTTTGATCCTCTTGGTGAGGTACTTTTGGGGTCTTTCCAGTTGCTGCAGGTGTCTGGTAAGGGACATCCCAAAAGGGGCATTGTACTCAATTATGGGCCTGATGAGGGATGAGTAAAGAGGCACGATGACCTCCCTGATCTAGATGTGAATCCCTTCATGATTAGGTGGGCTATATAAAATGTTTTTCTAACCACTTTGGCCACGTGGTTGTCAAATGAGAGATTGCTATCAACTTGGGTCCCCAGGTCCCTAATTACTTCTTCTGTACTTAATGGATTACCACCTATGTGGTAATTTGTGGGCACTTTGTTTTGCCAAAGGGATGACTATACACTTTTGGCATTTAGCTTGAGGCCATGGCTCTGGCACCAGTTGTCTGTTTCTATGAGGCCCATTTGGAGGATGCTTGTGTCGGCTGGAGAGTCGATTATGGCGCCCAGTTTGCAGTCATCTGCGAACTTGGTCAGCCACAGTCCTTCCGTGTTGGCCTGTACCTCCGAGAAATATATACCGAATAAGAGAGGTCCCAGGACTGAGCCTTGTGGGACACCACTTGTAACTGGTTTGGAGTCTGACATGGCTCCAGCAATTCTAACCATGTGGGTTCTGTCCTTGAGCCAGTTTGCAATCCATCTAGTGACATAGGGGTTTATATTTAAGCTGGTGAGCTTATCTATAAAGCCCGAGTGGGGTATTGTATCGAAGGCTTTTGCGAGGTCCAGGTAGGCTGTGTGGACCACCTTCCCCTCGTCAATGGCCTTGGTGACTGTTTCAAAGAAATCAACCAGGTTTAAGAGGCAGGATCTGCCCTTAACAAAGCCGAACTGGGTAGGATCCAGTGTTTGTAGGTCCCCAATATCTTTATTTATGAGGTCCATGATGATCCTTTCCATAGCTTTGCAGACCAAGCTAGTCAGGCTTATGGGGCGATAGTTTCCAGGATCCGTTGAGGCACCACCTTTATGGAGAGGGACCACTGTTGCTGTACGCCACTCTTTGGGCACATATCCTGTAGTAAGGCTGAGATTGAACAGTAGTTTTATGTTTGAGTTTAGTTCTTCTTGGAGTTCATGTAGGACACAGCCCGGGACACCATCTGGTCCCATTGATGCTGTGTTTTGCTTTGGAGAGGGCGGCTCTTACCTGAGCATCTGAGATGTCAGGGGGGCAGCACTCTGCTGGGATAGATATTTGCCCTTTTGGTGGGGAGGTGGGGGAGAAGTTTGCGCTGAACCTGTCAGCTAGGATGTTGGCAATGTCTGTGGGTTCGGTGTATTTTTTGTCATTTTGGAATAATTCTGAGCATATCTGGGATTTACCACCCAGGTTCCTAACATAACTAAAGAAAGCCTTGTGATTATCCTTAGTGTCCTGTGCAATTTTTCTCTCAAAGCTGGCCTTAGACAATTTTATGTGTGCCCGTAGTTTTTTGCTAATACTGATCAGTGATGCCTTCCCTTTTTGGGATTTTGCTCTATCATTTAGTAGCTTCCTCCTTCTATTGTATAGTTTGTTTATGGCTGGGGTCCACCAGACAGGACGTCTGCCTTTGGAGGATTGAGTCTTGGTTTTATTTGGGATCGCATGATCCATGCATTCCTGAAGGTGTTCATAGAATGCGTTTATAAAGGAATCTGTGGTCTGGGCCGTATTTTCCACAGGCCCGGGGGCTTTGAAGGATTCCACCTCAGTTTTGAGGAGTGTGAAATTTGCTTTAGAGAAGTTTTTCACTGTGGTTTTCTGGGCAGGGGTGGGGTCGGATGTGAATATCCAGTGAGATTAGTTTATGGTCTGATCTTACCAGTGAGGGATACACTTCTGGTCTGGAGCATAGAGTCCCCATGTTGGTGATGATCAGGTCCAGTATGCTTTCCCCTCTTGTGGGAGTGGTAACAAGTTGTTCCATAGCATTTGAGTTTATAAATTCTAGGAACCTTTGGGCTAGGGTGTTGGAGCTAGAGTAATGCTCCCAGTCTATGTTTGGGTAGTTGAAGTCGCCCAATATAATGGTGTTTGGAGAGACCTTCATATTTTCCAGTGTTCTCAGGAAGGCCGAGTGGGGTTCCTGGGTTTGGGAGGGTGGTCTGTAGCAGGCTATAAACTGGAAGGCAGTTTTACCCACTGTTAGTTGCACATGGATAGACTCTGATGCTTCGTGCTTTGCCACCAACCTGGAGGTGTGGGTATCTTTGATGAATATCGATACTCCCCCTCCTTTTGTGGTTCGGTCCAAGTGCTATGCCCTTTTTTGAGGTTAGTATACTGTGCCTCTGTCTAACAGTGACACATCCAATCCAATCATCAATGTTTTTCTTGAAGAGTGCTAATGAGGAGCTTTGTATGATATAAATAGGTAGTTTGTTCTAGAGTATGGGAAGAATCTGGGACAGGAATCTATCCCTCCAGCATGTTCTGTTTATTGTTCATAGGTTCATAGGTTCATACTAGGCTATCTGCCCTAGGGCATTTATAAGCCTAGCCAGAATGTGTTTGGCTTTCGCCACCCATTTTAAATTTATTTTGCTATGCCCTTTTTCGAGGTTAGTATACTGTGCCTCTGTCTAACAGTGACACAGAAGTGATACCCGGGGTAAACCTACGATCTCCCATCCACTCATCAAGATTCCTCTTGAAGAGAGTCAATGAGGGACTCTGCCTAACCTGGACTGGGATTTTATTCCAGAGTGAAGGGAGCCTCTGGGTTATGAATCTGTCCCTCCAGCATGTCCTATTTATTTCAGTGCTGAGGTTCAAGTCTCGAGCGCATACCTCGATGGGATTTGGATTTTCTGAGGTGCAGCATGTCCATTAATTCCGGGTTGGACATGGCTTTATACGTCAGGCACAGATCGCCTCTGAACAGGCGGTATGCCACTGAGTAGAGCTGGAGTTTCATTAACCGGGCAGCATATGGCATCTGTTTGAGCCCTTTGATCCTCTTGGTGAGGTACTTTTGGGGTCTTTCCAGTTGCTGCAGGTGTCTGGTAAGGTACATCCCAAAAGGGGCATTGTACTCAATTATGGGCCTGATGAGGGATGAGTAAAGAGGCACGATGACCTCCCCTGATCTAGATGTGAATCCCTTCATGATTAGGTGGGCTATATAAAATGTTTTTCTAACCACTTTGGCCACGTGGTTGTCAAATGAGAGATTGCTATCAACTTGGGTCCCCTGGTCCCTAATTACGTCTTCTGTACTTAATGGATTACCACCTATGTGGTAATTTGTGGGCACTTTGTTTTGCCAAAGGGATGACTATACACTTTTTGGCATTTAGCTTGAGGCCATGGCTCTGGCACCAGTTGTCTGTTTCTATGAGGCCCTTTTGGAGGATGCTTGTGTCGGCTGGAGAGTCGATTATGGCGCCCAGTTTGCAGTCATCTGCGAACTTGGTCAGCCACAGTCCTTCCGTGTTGGCCTGTACCTCCGAAATATATACCGAACAAGAGAGGTCCCAGGACTGAGCCTTGTGGGACACCACTTGTAACTGGTTTGGAGTCTGACATGGCTCCAGCAATTCTAACCATGTGGGTTCTGTCCTTGAGCCAGTTTGCAATCCATCTAGTGACATAGGGGTTTATATTTAAGCTGGTGAGCTTATCTATAATGCCCGAGTGGGGTATTGTATCGAAGGCTTTTGCGAGGTCCAGGTAGGCTGTGTGGACCACCTTCCCCTTGTCAATGGCCTTGGTGACTGTTTCAAAGAAATCAACCAGGTTTAAGAGGCAGGATCTGCCCTTGACAAAGCCGAACTGGGTAGGATCCAGTGTCTGTAGGTCCCCAATATCTTTATTTATGAGGTCCATGATGATCCTTTCCATAGCTTTGCAGACCAAGCTAGTCAGGCTTATGGGGCGATTGTTTCCAGGATCCGTTGTGGCACCACCTTTATGGAGAGGGACCACTGTTGCTGTACACCACTCTTTGGGCACATATCCTGTAGTGAGGCTGAGATTGAACAGTAGTTTTATGTTTGGGTTTAGCTCTTCTTGGAGTTCATGTAGGACGCATCCCGGGACACCGTCTGGTCCCATTGATGCTGTGTTTTTTTCCTTTGGAGAGGGTGGCTCTTACCTGAGCATCTGAGATGTCAGGGGGGCAGCACTCTGCTGGGATAGATATTTGCCCTTTTGGTGGGGAGGGGGGGAGAAGTTTCTGCTGAACCTGTCAGCTAGGATGTTGGCAATGTCTGTGGGTTCGGTGTATTTTTTGTCATTTTGGACTAATTCTGAGCATATCTGGGAATTACCCCCCATGTTCCTAACATAACTAAAGAAAGCCTTGTGATTATCCTTAGTGTCCTGTGCAATTTTTCTCTCAAAGCTGGCCTTAGACAATTTTATGAGTGCCCGTAGTTTTTTGCTAATACTGATCAGTGATGCCTTCCCTTTTTGGGATTTTGCTCTATCATTTAGCAGCTTCCTCCTTCTATTGTATAGTTTGTTTATGGCTCGGGTCCACCAGACAGGACGTCTGCCTTTGGAGGATTGGGTCTTGGTTTTATTTGGGATCGCATGATCCATGCATTCCTGAAGGTGTTCATAGAATGTGTTTATAAAGGATTCTGTGGTCTGGGCCGTATTTTCCACAGTCCCGGGGCTTTGAAGGATTCCACCTCAGTTTTGAGGAGTGTGAAATTTGCTTTAGAAAAGTTTTTCACTGTGGTTTTCTGGGCAGGGGGTGGGGTTGGGATGTGAATATCCAGTGAGATTAGTTTATGGTCTGATCTTACTAGTGAGGGATACACTTCTGGTCTGGATCATAGAGTCCCCATGTTTTTGATGATCAGGTCCAGTATGTTTTCCCCTCTTGTGGGAGTGGTAACAAGTTGTTCCATAGCATTTGAGTTTATAAATTCTAGGAACCTTTGTGCTAGGGTGTTGGAGCTAGAGTAATGCTCCCAGTCTATGTTTGGGTAGTTGAAGTCGCCCAATATAATGGTGTTTGGAGAGACCTTCATATTTTCCAGTGTTCTCAGGAAGGTCGAGTGGGGTTCCTGGGTTTGGGAGGGTGGTCTGTAGCAGGCTATAAACTGGAAGGCAGTTTTACCCACTGTTAGTTGCAGTGGTGTGGTGAAAAGGTTTAGGTCACTGGTAATGTCCAAACTCTGGACCCTAACCTGTTCGGGTTTGTAAAAGGTAGATCATGTCTCCCAATCCTTGATGTTTTTGTGAGCTACATCAAGGCAAGGCTCTTAGTAAAAATCTTTGCATTAGACACACTCTAAAATGGCCTGACATTGCAGTGTGCAACAGAACCTATGTTCTGTAGTGTCTTGCCTTCTATTTGATGTACCTGGGAATGCTGATTTGGCTATTATCCTTCTAGGTCTACTGGTCTAAGTTCCTACTTCCATCCACCTGGGCAATAATCTAGGCTTTTGATTTCCCTATGCTTAAGGTAAAGAACATCCATCCATCTCTGATTTTTGTGTATATCATTCATTCATCTCTCATCATGGTGTATACCATTATTCCATCAGTGGTCATAGTGTATACCATCCATCCATCTCTGATTATGGTATATAGCATTCATCCAGCTCTAGTCATGGTGTATACCATTATTCCATCTGTGGTCATGGTGCATACCATCTGTCCATCACTGGTTATGATATATATTATTTATTCATCTGTGGTCATAGTCTATATCATCCTTCCATCATTGATCATGATTTTTACCATCCAGTAATCTCTGGTCATGACATATAGATTCATAGGTTCATGGGTTGGGTAAGTACTAAGCTAGCTACCCTTGCAGACTACTTTAAGCCTATCCAGTTTTCTTTCTTGTGCTCAAATTAACCTATCCAATTTGGTTCGAGATTGGCCTTACTCATCCAATGGTCTATAATTATATATTAACCAGATCATACCATAGATAATTTGAGGGGATCCATGCATGGGATAAAGCATTTAGGAGCTGCCTCTGTCCACTAGTAGTACTGGGAGCAGTCCTGAGTTCAATTTTCTATTTCTCTTCTATAAATCCAACTTATTCTTCAATATAGTCTGGGATGAACTTTGTTTTATAGGTTCATAGCTAAATACTAAGTTAAAAACCTCTAGGGCTAGCTAAATACTAAGCTAACAACCTCTAGGGCCTTTATAAGCCTAGCTGTGCAACCTAAATGCATGCTAAAAGTTATACATTTTAGATGGTGATATGGGGGGGGGGGGTTGATTTTTGGTTATGACATGATTTACTAATGGCCTCTATCCATCAGAGACGTAAGTGCCAGACCAGGTGTGAATTTTTGATTTCCCATCCAATTTTTGATTTCCCATCCAATGGTCCAAGTCACCCTTCAATGTGGTTATGTGGATGGGGATTCTTCTGTTCCAGAAAAGTGGTACCCTCAGAGATATAATTGTCCCTCCAAATCATTTTGTTGATGTTGAAGAAAGGGTTTAGATCACCAACCTGAGTATTTCTGATGCCATTTGACTTGCTGATGTGCGGTAAATCCATCAGTAATGAGTCAGAGGATGCCTTGTACTCCAGACACAACAACTTTTAGTAGTCTGTAGGATACTGAGAATAGTGACAGGGCTTTGAGTCAGTCTATGTAGGACATATGTTTAAGTATTGTATCCTTTTAGTAAGTATCTCTGTGAGAGTTACAGTTGTTGCATGTGTCTGGACAGATGCATCCAAAGGTGGCATTCATTGTCTGGCCTAATGAGGGATGAGAAAAGAGGACAATGACATCCCTAGATCTAGACACAATCCCCTTTGTTTATAGCCTGTACAATATAGAAGGACTTTCTTAAAGCAATAGACACATGTTGGTCAAAAGTTTGGTCAGAGTTCACATAAGTTCCCAAATCCCAAACACTTGGGACAACTCTTATGGGCATATTGTTAATGTGGTAGCTCCCTGTGATGGATGACTTCTCAAAGGATACAATAATGGACTTTTTGGGATTTAGTTTTACTCCAAGATTTTGGCACCAGTTATTTGTTTGGGACAAGGCTTCCTGCAGGATGGCTAAGTCATTTGGGGATTCAATGAATGCACATTGCTTGCAGTTATCTGTAAACTTTGTAAAACAGAGCTTTTTTGTATTGGGTTTTACTTCAGAAATGTAGATGCAAAAGACAAGAGGTCCCAGCACAGAACCTTGGGAACTCTACTACTGACTTGCCTCTTTGTGGAGGTAACTTCCCCTATATACCATCCATCCATCCATCCCTGGACATGGTTTATAATGTCCATGTATCCCTGGTCATGGTACATAACATCCATCCATCCCTGATCATGATACATACCATCTGTCCAGCTCATTTAATGTTTATACAATCCATCCATTCTTCTATCCACCCATCCATACCTCTGTTGTCATGATGTATACAATCACTGTCCATCCCTGGTCAAGTATGTCATCCCTGATGCATGCCTAATCTTGAGCTATGCTATCCATCTATGCCTAGTCATGATGTCTACCATCTATCCATCTCTGGTTATAGCTTATGTCATTCATCCATCTTTGTTCATGCAGAATACCACTCATCCAGCTCAGGTTGTGGTGTACACATTCCATTTATTTTTGGTCATGATATATACAACGCATTCATCTCTGGTCATGGTGCATAATATCCAACCTCCTCTGACCATATGCAGAAAATCCATCATTCTCTTTTATATAGCATCTGTCCGTCTATGGTCATTGTGCAGAATATCCATGGTTATGTTGTATGAAATACATCCAGCACTAGATATGGCTTATACCATCCACACACCCACATATCCATCTATCCTTCCATCCATTCATCTGGCCATCTCTGACCATGGTGCACAACATTCATGCTTGCTTAGTCATGGTATGTAACATTTTTCCATCTCTATTCATTGTGGTCACTATCCATCCATCTGTGGCAATGGTATATGCCATTTTTCCATTTCTGGTCATGGAATACCATCAATTTATTTGTAGTCATAGTGCAAAACATCCATCCCTGGCTATGACATATGCCATTCATCCCTACCTTATCACAGTGACTACCATTTTTTCTATTTTTTTTGACAGTGTATACCATATGTCCATTTCTGATCATGATGCAAAACATCCATTCTTTGCTGGTCATGGTGCAGAACAAACATTCTTCTTTAAATAGTGTGTATCACCAATTCAACCCTAGTCATAGTGTATACTGTCTATGCATCCTCACCCATGGTGTATACCATCCGTCCATCACAGGTCTTAGCATATACCATCTATGTATCTCTAGCTGTAGTGCATAACACCCATCCATCTGCGGTTATGGTGTATAAGACCCATCTATAGTCACCGTGTATGCTATCCGTGCATCCCTGACCATAATGTATACCACCCATCCATCCAGCCAGCCAGCCAAACATCCATCTATCCCTCCATCTGTGGTTATGGTGTATACCACCCATCCTTAGTAGTGGTGTATGCTATCCATGCATCTCTGGACATAATGTATACCATCACTCCATCCATCCATCCATTTATCCATCCATCCATTTGTGGTTATGTTGTATTCTATCCAACTTTCTTTTCTGTTTTATTGTTTCATTGAATATTGTGTTAAAAATACTGCAATTATCTGCTTATTTATTTATTCACTGAAAAGTGTGAGTTCTCTCTGTGTCTGCAGTTAGTTGGCTTATTCTTCTCTCTTCACTGATATTTGGTGTAGAAGTCATAGCCTAGAGGGCTTCTCTGTGCCTTAAAGTCTTAGTCCCTTATCTCTGAAATTATTTCTGCTGAATAGTTGCATACGTGAGCTGCAACAACTTTATTACAAACTGAGAAGTACAAACTTGTAGTGTTATAAGATAGTACTGCATTTTTTCTGTTTTATTGTTTCATTGAATATTGTGTTAAAAATAGTACTGCATTTATCTGCTTATTTATTTATTCACTGAAAATTATGAGCTCTCTGTGTGTCTACAGTTAGTTTTCCCCACCCACCCTCCTTGTTCTCATTTTGGTATTAATCTTGGTGGCTTTGGAATTGACCGCCCCTCCTGTAAATTTTTGTTTGAGCATTCCTCCTGGGTTCATCTCATTTGCTCACTCAACCGAGTACATTGAGGTCATATTTTGATTTCAGACACTCCTACCATTCCCATCTGTTCAGCCCTTTCCCAGCTCTATCCTAGTCTAGTCTCATTAGCTCATCCTGCCTAATACACAGATGACATCTGAGAAGGCATACCCACTTAGGCCCTGAACTTGTCTGATTGAAGACTGCTGAAACAGGACTCAGTTCTGAGGTTTTTTACTGGTTAATTGTGTAATTTGTTTAAATCAGTTTGCTTGTTTTCCATTGTTTATATATATAAAAAAATGTACTTTACCTGCTTTTACTGTATTTGTGTTTATTCCTACTTTATTACCTTATTTTGCTTTTGTCACATCTTAAAAGTAATCAATTGTGTTTATTCTGCTGTATTTATTACTGCTTGGTAGTAGCCTGATTGAATTGTAACTGTTATTCAAAGTCTTTTGGTTATAGCACTTGGGCTTCAGACCAGTTGTTTTATACTAGAGAGGTTTGTGGTCTGTACTATTGTGGCAGGGCAGGTAGCTTACATCCTCCTAAGTTGTGACTTGCTGATTGAAGGCTCAGTGTCTGTTATTCTAAAAGTTTATTAGTTCTGGTTAAGCACTTGGGCTCCAGGGCAGTTATTTTACATTAAGAAGGTTGTGGTCTGCACTCTTGTGGGAGAAGAGTCTAGTTTCTGCCCTTATGAGCTGGGCATTTCTGGCCAAAGGCTTACTGTGCCTGCTTATTTGAACTGTTTTTCTGATATTGATGTACCTTGTCTGCTGTAGCATAGACTAGATTCAGGCCTGCTGAATTTAGCTTTCGTTGTATAACTTGAGCACTAATCCAGGCCATCTTTTTGGGAGAAGGTTCCCCTGCATCCTAGTGGCAGGAATGTGTGGTTAGAACTTGCCTGATTGAAGACTGCTGGAACAGGGCTCAGTTTTGATTTTTTTTACTGGTTAATTGGGTTACTTGTTTAAATCAGTTTGCTCATTTTCTATTGTTAAAAAAATTGCACTTTATTCATCTGCTTTTACTATAGTTGTGTTTCTTCCCACTTTATTACCTTATTTTGCTTGTGCTTCTTCTTAAAAGTACTCTATTGTATTATTCTGCTGCAGTTATTACTGCTTGATAGTAGCCTGATTCAATTGTAACTCTTATTCTAAGCCTTTTGGTTAAAGCACTTAGGTTTCAGACCAGTTATTTTACATTAAGAAGGTTTGTGGACTGCATTGTTGTGGCAGGACAGGTAGCTTACATCCTTCTAAGTTGGGAATTGCTGATTGAAGGCTCAGTGTCTGTTATTCTAAAAGCACATTAGTTCTGGTTTAAGCACTTGGGCTTCAGGCCAGTTATTTTACATTAAAAAGGTTTGTGGACTACATTGTTGTGGGAGGACAGGTAGCTTACATCCTTCTAAGTTGGGAATTGCTGATTGAAGGCTCAGTGTCTGTTATTCTAAAAGCACATTAGTTCTGGTTTAAGCACTTGGGCTTCAGGCCAGTTATTTTACATTAAAAAGGTTTGTGGTCTGCACTCTTGTGGGAGGAGAGGCTAGATCCTACCCTTCTGAGCTGGGAATTTCTGGTCAAATGTTTATTATGACTGCTTATTTGAACTGTTTCTTTCTAAAATCTGTGTGCCTTGTTTGCTGTAGCCCAGAAGTTAATAGTTTATTGGCCATTTTGGGCTAATTTCTATCTCTTTCATTTCCCTGCTAATAGAAACCGCACTTGTGTGGTTTTTTTGCACTTGTATTCAGCTCAGCGAGTGCCTGCCATGTGTTCTGCAGAGTTCTACAGCAGCAGAGAGAATTTGAAGAGATTAAGTATCATTTTTCTGCATTTTCTTGCTGTATTTAACTAATTCTGCCTAAAATGCCAATTTTTAGCATTTCTGTGATTTAAAAAGCTTGTTTCTGCTACATATTGTACTTATTTGCTGTCTGCACTTGAAATAAGCTATTTTTCTGTTTAAATAATCTGTTTAACTGTTGCAGGTTACACACTAAAGTGTGATAGCCATTTCTGTGCATTTAAAGTGTTTTTTTATTGCATCTGCTTTATTTTCTGAAAAAAAAAATATATATATATATATATATATATATATATATATATATATATATATATATATATATACTTGTTTCCTGCCTTTCTGAACTAGTATAGTCCAGTTTTCAGGTTATTGCTGAATTCAGGGCTGTGTTACAAGTTTCTGAGTTGCCCATACCTTACTTGGATAGAAGGAAGTTTCTCTGTTCACCTGTGAGAGAGGGGAGCTTTGAGCAGCCTATCTGTCTCTGGAGGAGTGGTTTCAGCCCAGAAGTAAGTAGTTTATTGGCTATTTTGGGCTAATTTATATCTCTTTCATTTCCCTGCTATAAAAAACACATTTGTGCAGTTTTGTGCGCTGGTTAGCTAGGGTTAAACTATTCCCGGCTCCATGAAGTCTACTCTTCAATTTTTCTCTTGGAACTAGACAAACTTTCAACTTAAGCACTCAAACCATTAATTTCCCAGCCCAGCAATTGCTCAAAACTCATAGCAAGCCCTAATTAACCATAGCACTAGACCCCCCTATAGTGTCCTGAAGAACAAGGCTCTCTATTCGTCCCTACCAGCAAATCAGTAAAACAGCTCACTTTACCTATTCAGGCATGTCCAAAGGGCAGTTCCAGGTGTACTCTCCAGTCCAACTGATGAATCTGGGCATTTTGAGGCAATGTTACAACTGCCTCATGTACACAGACAACCCTCTCCTCCTACCACCAAACACTAATATATGCGAGAGATGCAATTACACAGCCAAACTGGAGGCAAAGCTCTCTCAACCCAAGACTGAAACTGACAGTCAAGAGGAGAAGGAAAATATTTGCAACACACCACCAGTCTCACATAGACCTACTAAACCAACACTGGCAAATACACATAAATACACAAAAACATACTCTGAGGCTCTAAATAAAAATCTGCAAAAGCAACAGAGACCTCCAAAGCAGACACCCAAGCAACCTCCACACCCCATCACAAACCATGAAACACATACTTCACATAATCAGTGTGTGATGCAATCACAGCCCTTAAGGCAAAATAATGTACCCAACACACTAGTAATAGGCAACTTTATAGTCAGGCACACCGATGTCCCACTAACTAGGCTGGACAAGGAGAAGGTTACAGTTAGCTGCCTGTCAGGCACCAGGATCTGCCACATAACACAAGCACTCAGGTTGCTCCAGAACAAGTACAAATACGACTCTGTCATTGTCCATGTTGGTGTGAATGACCTGAGATGTACCGCCTTGGACTACATGAAAAAAGACATGGAAGAGCTCTCTGATCACGTAGCCCAAGCCGGTATGACCCTGACAATGAGTAGCATCCTGCCCTCACCAAGAATGATGCCACAGTATGAAGAAAAAATTATCAATTTTAACAATTGGCTAAGTTTCTGGTGTCATTCAAAGGGGATCCAGTATCTGTCCACCTGGGGTGACATGCTTGACAAGCCACATTGCTTCACAAGAGATGGCCTGCACCTGTCACCTTTAGGATTTTGAATACTGGCCAAGGCTTTTGCCACCCCCATAGTGCCTTTTTTAGGCAAGGCTCAAAAGACAAACTCACCACCGTAAATAGCACAAGTAACCAAAAACTAAGCGTAATGCTACTCAACGCCAGAAGTCTAAACCTCAAAATGCATGCACTCGAGGCACTCCTCAGTATGGAGAACATTGATATCTGTGCAGTAACAGCAACCTGGTTTAAGGCTCCAGAGAGCACCCCAACACTATCAGGCTATAACTCATACCATACTTTTCAGCCACAGAACCCGGACCGAAATACAAAAGGCGGGGGTGTATCCATATTCATTAAGGATACCCACACCTCCAGGTTAGTGGCACAGCACAATGCCTCAGAGATCATCCATGTGCAACTAACAACCAACAAAACTGCAATTCAAATTGTAGCTTGCTACAGATCACCCACCATGTCCCAGGACCCCCCATGCAGCATTTCTGGAGACACTGGAAAATATAAATGTCCTACTGAATGCCTTAATATTGGGTGAGTTCAATTACCCAAACATTAACTGGGAGAACTATTCAAGTACTACCTCCCTTGCCCAACACTTCCTAGAATTTATAAACTGAATGCCTTGCTTCAACTGGTCAACACCCTCACCAGAGGTGACAACATATTGGACCTGGTCATCACCAACATGGACAACTGGTGTCCTACACCGGAGGTCAACCCCTCACTGGTTAGATCAGACCATAGACTAATCATTCTGGATATCCACATTCTGACCCCATCCCAAATCAAGGATACCACTGTGAAAAGCATTTCAAAAGCAAACTTCACGATACTTAAGACCGAGGTGGAAAGGTTCACAGCCTCCATGCTAAAGGACAAAGCTGTCCAAGCTGCTGAATCCCTTACAAAGGCACTCTATGAGCACCTGCAAGAATGCATGGATCATGCTATCCCAAGCAAAACCAAGACTCACTCCTCCAAGAAAAGGAAACCAGTGTGGTGGACCCCTGACATAAACAAGCCATACAATAGAAGGAGGAAAGTAGTACAGAAAAGAGTAAAATCCCAAGAAGGAAAGATCCCTGATCAGTATCAGCAAGAAACTATGATCCCTCATAAAATCATCCAATGCTAGCTTCGAAAGAAAAATTGCCAAGGACTCCAAAGATAACCACAAAGCATTCTTTGGCTATGTCAAGAACCAAAGTGGAAACTCTCAGATCTGCTCTGAGTTAATGCAGAATGGCACAAAATATACTGAACCAACTGATATTTCCAACATTCTGACAGACAGGTTTAGTGCAAACTTCACCCCCCCTCTCACCCTCTAAAGGGACCATAACCATACCAGAAGAATGTAGAGCCCTGGCAATCACTGACACACAGGTTAAAACAGCCCTATCCAAAGCCAGAAACACAGCTTCAATGGGACCGTATGGTGTCCCAGGCTGTGTCTTACACAAACTCCAAAATAAACTAACCCCTCACCTAAACACACTGTTCAAACTCAGCCTCTCTACAGGCTGCATACCCATAGAGTGGTGCACAGCAACAGTCATTCCACTCCACAAAAATGGAGCTACAACGGACCCCAGGAACTATCGCCTATAAGCCTGACTAGCCTGGTCTGCAAGGCTATGGAGCACATCATCATGGAACTCATTAACAGAGACATTGGGATCCTCCAAAGATTTGGAACCTACCCAGTTTGGCTTTAAGGGCAGATCATGCCTCCTAAACCTGGTGGACTTCTTTGAGACAGTTACCAAGGCTTTAGATGGGGGAAAGGAGGTCCACACAGCCTACCTAGACCTCGCAAAGGCTTTTGACACCATTCCCCAATCTGGTGTTATAGAAAACCTCACCAGCCTGAACATAAACCCCTACGTCACAAGATGGGTTGCCAGTTTGCTCACGGATAGAACCCACACAGTGAGAGTTGCAAGCTGTAGGTCTGACTCTAAACTGGTTACAAGTGGCGCCCCCCAGGGCTCAGTCCTGGGACCCGTCTGGTATATACTTCTCAGAGGTACAGGCAAGCATGGGAGGACTATGGCTGACCAAGTTCACAGATAACTGCAAACTGGGGGCCATAATTGACTCTCTGGCTGATACAGACATTCTACAGAAAGGTCTCACTGAGACAGATACCTGGTGTCAAAATCATGGCCTCTAGCTAAATGCCAAAAAATGCATAGTCATCCCCTTTGGAACAAACAAAGTACCCGTGAACTACAACATACGTGGTAGTCCCCTAAATACAGACAATGAAATAAGGGATCTGGGGACCCAAGTAGATAGTAATCTCTCCTTTGATAATCATATTGCCAAGGTGGTTAGAAAATCCTTCTATGTGGCCCACCTAATCACAAAAGGGTTCACATCTAGAACAAAAGAGGTTATTGTGCTCCTCTACTCATCACTCATCAGACCCATCATAGAGTACAATGCCCCATTCAGGATGTATCTTACAAGACACCTGCAACTGCTGGAAAGACCACAGAAGTACCTCATCAAGAGGATTACTGGCCTCAAACAGATGCCCTATGCAGACCGACTGAAGAAACTCCTGCTGTACCCGGTTGCATACCGCCTACTCAGAGGTGATCTCTGCCTGACATACAAGGCCATGTCCAACCAAGAATTGATGGACATGCTCCACCTAAAAAAAAAAAAATCCCCAAGAGCCACACACTCTAGGGATATAAACCTCACCATAACAATAAATAGGACTTGGAGGGATAGGTTCCTGTCCCATAGACTCCCTATGCTTTGGAACAGGATTCCAATCTACATTAGGCAGAGCCCCTCACTAACACTCTTCAAGAGAAACCTTGACGAGTGGATGGGAAACAGAAAATTTACCCCGGGGATCACTGCAGTGGCTCTGCTGGACATAGGCACAGGGAACTAATGTAAGGGGGCGGCGAAAGCCAACACATTCTGGCTAGGCTTACATATGCCCTTGGGCAGATAGCCTAGTACTTACCTATGAACCTATGAACTTTCTCTTGTTATGGTATATACCATCCACCCCTGGCCATCTGTAAATTATCTAACCATCTTAAGTCATGTATCATTGGACATAATGTATCCATCCGTCCATCCGTCCATCCATCCATCCATGTATCCATCCATTCCTCCATTTGTGGTTATGGTGTATTTCATCCAACTTTCTCTGGTTATGGAGTATACCATCCACCCCTTGCCAAGTGCAAATGATCTAACCATCTCCAGTCATGGTACAGAACTTCCATCCTTCTCTGATCATGGTGTATTATCATTCAGCAGTCCCAGGTCATAAACTATCCCATCAATCCTTCTTTATTCCCAGTGCACAAGACAAACCCTTCTCTATTCATGTTGCATACCATCAATTCTTTCATCCCAACCTGGTAATGTTGTATGCCATCCATCCATTTGTGGTTGTGGTGTCTTGCATGACATGGAACATTTATACACTCTTGACTAAAAGCTTCAAATTACAAAAAAACTACATGTAACTTGTTCCAGATTGTCAGACTGGTAGGCATATCAGACTGATCCTACATGCCTTGTATACGTGCCTTTTCATATGTCTATGTAGCACAGTATACATGGCAGAGGAAAGACCCTTGTCTTGCATCAATAAGACCTAAGTACATTTTACATTTTGAAAGTCTCTTGCAAGAACCTACTGACCACATTCAAAATGTTGCAAGTGCTTGCAATTCAGTATTTGGAATTGCTTTCCATCTACCTGTCTACACAAATTAGGTTTTTATTAAGTCTATACATGATTTTGATTTTATTTACAAAAACAGCATGCAGGTGCCTCATTTGTGGTTGCATGTGTAGCATATTTATAGATATACAAAAACTTCCTCATATATGCTGCAGCAACTTTTGTCTAAACATATTACTTTATCACCCATTAACAAGTATGAACATTCATAGTCATGGCCATAAATCCAAGATCAGAGGAATACAGAGTTTACAGTTAGTTTGTTTGCTTGTTTGTGTCTTTCAGCTTTTCCAGGTTAACTGAATATTCTATATGTGTATTACTGTAAACGACATCCCAGAAAGTCACATTGAGCATAATCCTCTGCACCAAATAAGATGACCTTTAAACCTTTCCATAATTTCTTGAGTTGATTATAGTTCCTCTGTCTGACCACTCCATAAAGCATTTCACTGAAAATATTCCAGCATATTCTGACCAGCAGGACCCAAACAGCATGGTCCTTACCATCCAATAAAATCACCTGTGAGCTCTGTCATTGCTTGAGGCAGCAAAATCTGAGCAATGTTTCACAACACATACCTTAAAAAAAGGCTGGCTATCAGATGAATGGGGTTTGAATCCCACCACTACCAACTAATGTAAATAGCTCACCATGTGTATGACTCCCCTCGTCAAACCTCTAGCCTGAGGATCAGCAGTTACCCATCAAAACCAGATCTCATGCTGACCACCTCACCAAGCAGAGTTTTCATCCCAGCTCCTCAGGCTCCTTTCTTGACCCCCCCCCCAACACACACACACACTACATTCCATGGAAGGCTGCTAATATTTTCTAGCAGTACATCCTCCTGTCCTGACTTACACTAGTAAACTGCCATCATCCCAGTCTACCAGGCTGAATAACCTCTACCATAGCAGGCTGTGACTGAACCCTACCACCATCATCTGTATGATACAAATACTTCACTTCTACCTAACAGTTGTTTGCCTCAATGTTTATCCTACCCTTTTTAATCTGCCCAGCACCTCTCTGACATGCTAAACATGTGCTTGCCAGGACTGGCTATAGATTGCAACATTATGCCAGTAATCAAAAGCCTAGTGTCTGTCACATGTAAGTTCTGGAAGGTTGCTGGGACATTCTTCATCTCAAAGGTAATCTTGGTCAACTATAGAACTCAAATGCGTTCAGAAAAGGAGACCTTTAGCTTCTTTCATGTGACAATGCTGCCTGTCAGTGGTGCTTTGTTAAGTCAGTAGTTGTTAAATACTTAGTCCCAACTGGCAAATGTTGACATTACAGATGCTGACAAATACAAAATTGACATCATAACCTTGGGGCTTGCAAACTGTAAAACAGTGTTTTTTGCAGGGGGCAAGCCCCCCCACCCCCCACCCCACCCCCTGATAATTATATATATATATATACTGTGAAGAAATTAGACACTGTCATCTGTGCCAGCATGTCTGATGAAGTTTTGTACATAATTTCAGATTAATTTGTGTATTATATGCCAGCATGACTAGTTATGACATTGTAAATAAGTTCTTACATGTTGATCAATACTTTGCTTGTACAGGATGTTTAAAGAGTTGAACAGTGTTCTGTTACATGTCTGTGCATGTTTGTACAGGAGATTCGAAATGCAAACTGTCTCAGAACCAGCTGATCTACAGATGATGCCATCGGAATGTGTTCAGATGCTCTGTGTTTACAGTCAGAGACTCAAAGACAGGAAGGAACTTTAAAAGAACAGCTGTTTGTTGATTTTGAAAGAGTGAAATGAAAATAAGAAATGGAACAGTTAAGACAGTTAATCTAGCTTATAAATGAGCCTGCGGAAGACAGTTTAATCAGTTCGGTTCAGCTCACAGTTGTGTTCATAGCTGAATTGTGTTCACAGTTCACAGTTGTACTGAGCAGTGAATACCCAAAGGGACTTATCAAGAACTGTAAGCCTGCTTTTGCTCTGTTGAAATATTTTAGTTTAGATCAAGGACAGTGTTCTTTATTCAGACAGGAAATTATAGCTAATCAATCAGAGTTTTTTTCTAAATGTTGGATTTCTATCCTTCAGTATTAATTTCGTTTCCTTGGTGATTGAATTCTGTTTGTTTATTGAAATTACTGTTTTGCATTTTTAGTTATTTTGCTCATTATTAAATATTTTTATTATCTTGCATTGTGGCTGGTCAATCAATGTATTCTTTAGTGATTTGAGAGTGCTTATACTTGCTTTGATAATTCCTGGGCCACTCCGAAAGCATGGCTGCTTTACATCATATGCTACCATAAGTTTTGATACCTAATTTTAATAATTGGATACCCCTTTGAAAGGGCATGTAGACACTCTGATTGGTGGCAACATTCTACCATATCATTTGGGGGAATGGACACAGATGGAAATCTGTGTCAGACTTTCCCAGAAGTGTTTGGATGTGTGAGAATCAGTTTATTTGAGCATGAGTGTATCAGAGGTCTTAAACTGGGACACATTGCTCTGGAGTGTGTAATAAGGAATTATATTAGGGCAGGATTGTATACAGGCCAGTCCCAAGTTACAGAATGTGTTTCTGTTGTACTCTTAGGGAAAATTATGAAATATTACTCCTGTTTAAGTGATGGTCTCACATTGAAGTCAGTAGTGAGGATTGAAGTTCCTTAGTTACTGACCCAGGATAGTAGGGGATGTCACATATTAGTGGCAGTTCAGTGAGATATTTGACTGGACATCACAATAGTGGTGGTAGTTCAGTGGGATATTAGCCAGACATCACATATACTATCTCTGAGATTGCATAATCACTGGAAAAGGGGCATATTACCCAAATCGTGGGATTATCATTCCCTAATGCCTGCCAATAAAACAGATGTTGACCTACGCCACACTAGATTAAATCAACTGCAACTATATATATATATATATATATATATATATATATATATATATATATATATATATATATATATATATATATATATATATATATATATATATATGGGTCTATGCTCTTTACTCGAAAGTACGGTTCATCGAACCTTACTTCCGCAAACTGACTTCCGCAAAAGTGCATTTTGTCGAAAATGTACTTTCACGGACACATAAAAAAAAATAAACATAAAAAAAACCCAACACATTAAACGCTGATATACAGAGGGGCAAGCCCCCCCTGCACCCCCCCTACTTTAATATTCTCACTCTGAGATTACACTACAGTGGGGAAAAGGGAATATTCCCTTATCCCCACTGTACTACAATTTTAACAAGAGTTTCCTTAGATGTACATCAAGAGTATACGTTGATGTACAACTAATGGGACATGCTAACTGCATGTTTTTTTGTATTGTTTTCTTTAGCGAAAGTGCATTTTCAACAAAATGCACTTTCGCTAAAGTAATTTCGACAAAGTATGGTTCGATGAACCACACTGTCGATAAAACAACAAGGACCCATATATATACATATACATATATATATATATATATATATATATATATATATATATATATATATATATATACACACACACACACACACACACACACACACACACACACACACACACATATGTTAATTGGAATATACACATGGACCTTTTCATACTAAGCCTGTTTATGTCACTTGCACAAGGTCACACAGTTAAGAAACTGACCGGAGACTGAATAAAACAATGACCACAGGATGCATCTAGATAGGAGGTCATACTTACTACTTTGCACCAATTACTCTTCATATGCAGTTATGACTTGCTAATAGATAAAAGTCCCCTTCTTCTCTTTCTCTTCAACAACTGGATTCTAAATTACTGATCACCTGAGACAGTACTGAATGCTCACCCCAGTGTATAGTGTATAGGAGGTTGGCCTGGGCAACTGGAGGCAGATGCCAGCTGATTATTAGCATTTAGTAATAAATTCTCTCATCAGTTAACAGATAAGTAAAACACAACAGGTAAAACATTGTTAAAATGGCTGAATGAATAAAATACTTTACTTAGAAAAGAATGAGTTAAGCAATACAACTGTATAATAAACTGAGTGTTAATGAATTGTACATAGAAACAGAAATACTGTGGAGCAAATAAACTGCAGGGAAGAAATCATCTAACCCCCACTATTTTTTTTCTGGTTGTTTTTATCTAAAATAGTTACTGACTATTATGTATACTAGCCGAACTTTTACAACAGATTTCAGACAGAAAGAAAATTGCAAAGAACAGCTTACAAGTCAGTAAGACGAAGACTGAGTTCTTCTCAACTATTTAATAATATTCTTCTTCTCAGCTGTCTCATTTATATATTTTTTGTCATAAAAAACAGGTTTTTCACATTTGCATACCAATGAGATTGTTCACTTGCTTTTGTTCAGATGTCTGTGCGAAGAATCTTCTTACACCATTAATATGGCCCTACGTTTTCTGCCTCACAACAGAAGTAGATCTTATAAATTACATGTTCAAATTCATCAGCAGGCAGAAAGTTCCCATTAGCTGGAGGCAGTTCCAATCTTTATATATTTCTTTCTTCTTTTCTGTTCAAGAAAAATGTCACAAGTTCTCATTTATTGTCATGAAAAAGAAAATGCCCATATTGCAGAGTAAATTACATATCCTAAGTTTATTTGCTGCAAGTTTATTATACTGATGCAGAAAACAGTGTTGCATTCATACATAAACCTCATAATGTTCCTATCACAGTCCATCGGAGGCTGATCAGAAAGATTTCCTCTCAACATTCATAGAACTGCTTATTCTTCATGCTTTAGAGCTTATGCTGCTTAGCATACAAATTCCCAGATGGTCCAGAGCAATATATCACTTTAGTGAAACCTGAAGAAAAATTATTGATAGGTTGTTTATAATGCCTTTGGTATGTGGTACATGTATCTTCTGATAGCATATTTACACTTCATCAAAGTTATTTGATATTTGGCATTCGGGAAAAAGAAGCTGTGAATGGATGGATGGATGGATGGTTGGAAGGAGATTTTTATTGAAAGATGAATGTTGTGATACGTATATCATCAGTATGTTGTATTGTGCAGGCCAACAAAGCACTTTCAGGGAATGTTTCCATTCTTATCGACTGCAGTTTGACTATGGATATGGTATATATAACTTATGGGTTATAGGGGGCAAGCCAACCACATACGGGGTGCATGAGACATGCCTTCTTGCACGACATATACTTTTTCTTGTTTTATTCCTCCTTAGGATGTTCAAATTATGCATTTCAGAAACAGGCAGCAGTAACAGTATAGAGCATGATTTATTTTGAACATGCACCTATGGCCTCTGATTTGGGCTTTTATTTACATAAAAGGAAATTCAGAAATGACTTCAGCTACAATGCACTGTTGGCCCCCATTTCTAAAAGCATATGAACGTGATACTGAATATAAGAAAAGGCATAGCACAGGTTTGTCTTGAATGCTGTGAGAGTGCATGTGATATAGGATAATCACTGCATGCTGCAATGAAATGCTCAGAGTAGGGTTTGACAAAGTTGTGGATTCAAATATTGTTATAAGATTGTCACCATAGTCAGTGTTGACTATACACACACAGTTGACTGCAGTGAGAATAGAACCCTACCTAACAATTTACAAAGCACAGTACTTAACTTAGGCACCGTAGCAAAAGTCAAGTTTTTATAGTTATTGACAATGCTTTATAGCTGATGACATTAGCAGTATCTGATGAGAAGAAGATGGCAATAGCACTGCCTAGCATGCTGGTGTAAAATGCTTTCTTGAATGTCAACCAAGTGAACACACGCAGACATACTAATGGACTATTGTTAGAAGAGAACCCCTATCTAACTATTTGCAAAGCACAGTACTTAACACAAGTGCCTCTGAACAAATCTGACTTTTGCAATGCTGAAGGACAATTCATAGTGGATGACATCACCATTGGATGTTTGAGAGTAGATGTTGTGAAGCCTCCATTAAATGGATGTGTAGGCATTTACAACTTTCAAATTATTGGTACTCCATGGAATTGTACTGATGACCAAAGGATACATAGTTATGCTCTCCTGACATACACCAGTTGACTGCAGTGGTACTGAGAATCCCTACCTAAGTACACTGACTACAGAACTCAGTACTTAATTAAAAAGCCATGGCACAAGTCTGATTTTCATAATACTGCAGGATAATTTATAGTGGATGACATCAACACTGGATATTTGAGAGAAGATGTTGGAAGGCCTAAATGAAATGGATGTGTGAGCATGTACAACTGTCAAAATATTGGTACTCCATGGGCTTGTACTGATGTCTGTAGGATACACAGTTATTCTCTTCTGACTAGACACACACACACACACACACACACACACACACACACACACACACACACACACACACAACAGTGACTGCGGTGAGATTAGAACCATTACCTTGCTAAGTACATCAACTGGAGAGCTGAGTACTTAATGTAAGCTCCCCAACACAAGTCTGACTTTTATTACGCTGCAGGGCAATTTATTGTGGATAACGTAAGTACTGGATGTTTGACAGAAGATGTGGGAGCCCTACCTGAAATGGATGGCTAGCCATGTACAAGATATTAAAGATCTGCATGTTACCAGATTGATGAGTGTGCAATGTGTAGCATTTGCTGTTGCAATTCAAATGTGCAGGTGCACATTACAAAGACAGCTTTGCAAACTGTATGCAAACACTTGTCCCCATTACTACAAATACTGGAAAATCTGAATGTATAAAGATGTACATGGTATATAAGAAAACATTTTTTTATTTATTTGTGTAGTGTAGTTGACGTATTTGGGAACAAATACTGAGAGACCAAATTTTAAGTGCATGGGTGCAGCTAACATATGTCTGCAGTGTAAATATTTGTTTTTTTCATAAAAAGTGCCTTCTCTTTAGTTGAGTTTTTACATGTACTTTCATGGGATGAAGAATAAATCTGCAGCAAACATAAGTAATACATGCTAATGAGCACTTTCCATAGCACACCACCAAGCAGAAGGTTTGCACGATTGATGGCAAAGTGTTTGCGCATGTGAGATACGCTTTTATACTGCTTTCCCCATTTTCATGTAGTTAAATGATGATCAAATGAGAGCTTCTGCTTCACTGATAAAATTATGTGAGTTCTGTTGGTTTGATTATCTCCATGCAGTCACATTAAGCAAAGAGACATGGCAGTTAGCAGTATGGATAGTACACACAACTGATGCCTAGTTGATTCTGTAGTACCAGGTGTAAATGCACTGCCTGATTTCATTTTGAGACCAGATGATGCAGGGTTTGAATCCAGATGTATGTAATAGTTCTAAATATACAATGCAAGGAAGTAATACTTTACTCTACTTTCACTGTGTGTTACCTAGTGCAGCATGTTTGAGCAGCATTGAAAGGTGGTAACTGCATCATTGAAGAGACGTTCAGTGTTGCTCAGCAATGGTGCATGATGCCAAACTCCTCATAAACACAGAGGACAAAATGTGATGGGCCTCCCTGGGTTTTTTCCACTTATGTGTGTGGTGTGTGAGTCTATTTTTTTACTAAAGGCGTTAAAATGGGGTAGATAGGAAAGAGGTGAAGTGGGGGGTAAGCAGGGGAAAGAACAATGTGAAAGCAATAGAGAAATGTGCAGGAGGGAGATATGAAATAACCATAACTATCTACTTCTTCAACAGTGTAAAATGAACATTTGTACAAAACATTAGCTGAATTTGGACTATCACCTCAACAAAGAAAGGTCACAACAATGCAATCATGTTGTATAGCCAACTGGATCAAATCAAGTATGTCAAGAAGACCCATGTGTGAAGTGGAGAGCTATGTATGGGGTGATATTATTCTTTTCTGGGGCAAGTGCTCATTTTTTTAATTGAGTAAGAAAGGAATGTTGGGTAAGCATATGCAAACAAACAGGACAAACAAGACAATACACAGGGACAGTGAAGTACACAACAGGTTGGAGGACAGCATTACTGGGGTTAGGCAGGCAGTAGCAGATGCCCATAACCAACAAATATGGAGACATTGAGAATCTAGTCCTCACACAAAGGACTGTCATCATTGTCCCCTTACTCCTCTGGCTGTGTTTAACGTCTTCTCCTATGGACTATAAAAGAGAGCATTCTCTCTATCCAGCATAGGCATGCATCAATGATGCTGTGCACAATCTTACACACAAAGCCTAGCAACTCCTGGCAGGTGATAAAATCCCCACCTCCACAAGTATTGCACAAGTACTCCCAGAGGGTACCACAGTACCAGCTGCTGTGGTATTGCTACCTGATGTGAAGAGCCCAGATAGTGCATTGGCAGTCAAAGCAGTACTGTCAGGTTGGCCCCAGATGTGCTGGGTGTCAGTGCAGGAGCTAGTGGAGGGGGGGTGCAGGCTGAGCCATTGGGTTTGGCCTACTTCCTGCTGTAAAGCATTTTGTGATTTGTCAGAGATGGATGACATGGAAACATTATGACAACACAGAAAAATAAAAAAGAGAGATAAGGTTTGGGGTAAGGGGAAAAAAAGATAATTAGTACCATCATATGTGACATATAATGCATTATCATAATAATAAAGTCTTTATCTCTACTTTTATATTTAAGTATACTTCTCAACAATTACAAACTCAAAGTAATGTTTGCTCAAAGTAATCTTGCAATGTACATATACGCATATATGCTTGGTCAAGTTATACAAATTATGTTAATAGCAGGGCATTTATGCCACTTCTGTTGAAATTAAATTATGTAATATTTTTAAAGTATTTTACTATATATTTGTTACTTGTGGTATCTGAACCCACAAAGTCTGACCACAGTCTTAGACTTGACTCCTACATTTGTCTTGTGAAGCATACATACTTGCCTTTACAGTTAGGATATGCATGCCTAATTTACTACTACTATACAGAAGAGCAATACTTTAGCTAAAATAATAACTACATTGTGCTGTGTACATACCCCTTGCTTCCTTCATTCTTTCTAGATGCTCAGCATGGGCTTTTTTATTCGCAGTGATCTCTTAGTTGGCTGTGGAATAAAAAGAAGAGAAAAAGAGACAAGCATTAAGCATACCAATCTTGCAAATATGCAGCTGTCTATCTAGCTTTAATTCTCTTTTTCATGTATACCTACACAACTGTGAGATGTCAGCAGTCCTAAACTCATCCAGCCACTGGTTGAGTATATCCTACTTGTGCCTTTTAAAATCATTATAGCGATGCCTACACTGTTTTCCACTGTGTGGAATTCCAGTGGCATTGAAGACAGCTATAGCCAGACTATTCCATGCCTCCAACTTGTATTGGGAGCCACTATAGTTCCCCTGCAGGAGTCTTCAGCTGTGGCACTTTACAAGGAGTCCAATGAAGTTTCTGGACTACTCAGCATCCTCACCTCTGCACTCTAAATTAGGCCACTTCCCTTCTATCACCAGACATGTCTGAACAGGGAAAACAGCAATAGTTAATAAAGATTTCCCACCAATGTGTGTTATTGCATTTACTACTAGTATGCACACCCCAACAATGATTTTGTGATGTTAAGAGGAGAGCAACAATGCCAAACAGAGAGGAAAGCAGTTAATGAACTAAGGATGGTAATGTGAAAATTGGCATTAGTTTTTCATTCAGATGCTTCTGTACCTGTTACTTGATTTCACTTTGCAGACATGTATTGAGGGTATAAATTACATAACCTGACACATTTTTGGTGTGGCTTTACACACCGATAAAATACATTTTTACAACCTGGGATTCAACTCTATGCATTAGAAACAAAACATATTCTTTCACATAGGTGATTTCTCATCCTTGCCACAGATGAAGTGCTTGTTTAATGGGTCTACTTTATTTAAATGAAAACGTGGTACGTCGAACACCACTCCAACGACCCATATACACCGAACCGTGAAATAATCAAACACACAAAACTGCGAAACTCAAAATACAGAATTGTCATACTTGGCCAACCCCACCGCCTGAAACATACTACCCACCCAAACAAAATAAAAAAAAACGCAAACATACACCAACCAAAACCCTACACTAAACTCCACATACACCACTATCTATGCACTATCCTTAACCCCTCCCTAACCCTAAGGTCCGTAACTACCACACACTTCCCCTACAGAACTATACCCAAACAAAGTAAATAAACCACACACATACACTAACCAAACCCCTACCTCAAACCCTACACTAAATGCTAAATACATTACCCATCTTACATTACCTATCTATGCACTTACCTTAACCCGCACCCTAATCCTAACCCTAATGTCCATAACTATTGCACACTTACCTTACGGATCTGTAGCTCAGATGGGCCAAGCAAAACACTTTGACATTTCGAATTTCGTGGTAATTTTGTGGTTTTGTGAGTTCGATTATTTCGCGGTTTGATGTATATGTGTCGATGGAGTGGTGTTTGACGTAACGCGTTTTCGTTTAAATAATGTAGACCCTGTTTAACATGCTCATTAATTTTATATTATTATTTTAATATATTACATTTGTTGACCAGGATAGTCCGACTGGATACATGTCCATTTTCATTGGAGGCCTGGAGAGAAAAGCTACAAACATACAAACAGATAAAGACAAGCACATTACAGTATATGCTGAACATGTTGTGCCAAAATATAAATTACAGTGTTACATTTCCAAACCTATGATGAATGCAGTTTATATACAGAAGTATATGCGTACAAGTTACAGTTTCTCTTTTCAAACCTTTTAGTGTTACAAGTCAGTCATCGTGAATAAAATATTGCAGACATATGATAGTAGATGAGGCGTTAGTAAGGATTAAAGCAAATGCATAACCAGTGAGTTTTAAAATGCTGGGTTAGGTTTGAAGTGATTAAGTGAGGGGTTCAGAGTAATGGCAGCTGAGACTGAATTCCAGGTTTTGCCTACTGAATTTGCAAAGAGTCTCCAGATAGGTTGTTATCTTTAATAGATTGAACTAAGAGTTTTGCAGATGTGTGTATATATATATATATATATATATATATATATATATATATATATATATATATATATATATATATACATACACAAACACACATATATCTATGTCTATCTATCTATCTGTCTATCTATCTCTCTATATCTATATCTATCTACCTATATATATATATATATATATATATATATATATATATATATATATTATAAAAATATATATATATATATATTTGTGTACAGTATATGTGTGTATATATATATATATATATATATATATATATATATATATATATATGTGTGTGTGTGTGTGTGTGTGTGTGTGTGCGGGTCTGCTTTAGATGATCAAAATACCACTTTCCCGACTTTCTAAATGCTGAGACAAAAGCTCTGAAACTTCACTTAAATGAACAATTGCATCACTGAAGAAAAATTCAAGGTAATTAAGCACTTGGCCACAATGATGAACTTTGCCCCTTACCTCACTGTAGTGCAGTCTCAAAGTTGGTATATTTAGTTAGGGGGTGTGGAGGAGGCAAAGCCCACCCACATGGGTAGGTTCATTGTGGTTCAATTTTTTTGTTTTGTTGTGGTGCAGCCAAGTGGTTACTTACTTGAAGTTTTTCATCGTTGATGCAAGTATTCGTTTAAGTGAAGTTTCGGAGCTTTTGTCCTGATATTTAGAAAGTCGGGTAAGTGGTATTTTAATCATCTAATATATATACATATATATATATATATATATATATATATATATATATATATATATATATATATAAAAATACACACACACACACACACACACACACACACACACACACACACACACACACACACACACACACACACACGACAGATTGAAAGGTTAACCAAATACATTTGTGACATGACAAGATCCTGATTTATACATTCATGTGTGTATGAGTATCACTGAGGTCTGGAGGTAATCCAAGGACAGAGAAGACAATTATAATATTCAGAATGATTATATTTAGTATACCCTCTGTCACACATATTAGGTCCACTGTTATAGATACTTATTCTTATTTATATTTATCTTTGAATTTTTTATATATTTTTTTAATTGAGTGGACAAGCATTAATAAAATTGGGAGTATGCTAGTTTAGATCGCAGGTTCACTTTTATTGCAGTCCTACACTTACAGCTGTTGCCACATGAACAGTGAAGAAACAGATGTATATTTTCATATTCATTATTAAGTATGTGTGTTAACTGCTGTGTAACGTCAGCATGTTTACATGGTGACAAATCATAGAAGATACAGTGTATTCATTTTGAAATTGTCTACTGTCTGCTTCCTGTCTGCAGGTGCTCTAGGCTTATAGCTGTTGGGGAACATTGCTAACTGCCACGCAACACTGCTTAGCGAGTTTGCAAGATGGAAAGCAAAAGATGCAAGACTATATCCTTTTTCAAATCGAGAATGTCTGGTTCTTGTCTGCAGGTGTTCTGTTTGCTTTCTGTGTGGGCTATTAGTCTAGGTTTCCACAAAGTTAAACGATGCGCAAAGGTGATACTCAAAGCTCACCTTGTTTTATCTTTGTGTGCAGTGTTTATTAGGTTTCATCCTTAAAAGACAAATGTGGAACTTGAACAGTGATAGTATATATTGTGTGGAGCACCATGTTTAGCAGAAGTGCAACACACACACACACACACCTCACAGGTATACTTTATGTATTATTTATCACAGACGTATATTCACATAAACACAGTAAGGGTGTCTTATCTCTCTTTGCCACAGAAACAGCTTTGCAGCAGGAAAGAACATCATTGTGCATAGAAGCAAGTCCCATATCATCCAGAGTATTAACAATACATATGGTACTTGTACACTTCTGAGTTGTTTATGCATGCATTAATTGCAACAGTGCAGCTCTGTCTTATCTATGTATAGTGTTTATTCTTGTCTTATATGAGCAGTAATCTGAGACATGCAGTGTGTAAGGGATTTTGTATCATTGTTCTTAAAATGTAACAGAATATTAAATAGCAATAATATACAGTTTAGAACAAAGGTAGGGGGTTTGGATATCACTGAAAAGAAACTGAGAAATGCCTGCTGCTTACTTACATTTAAAACCTTGATACAATTACTTTTACACTTTGTAAGTGTTACTTGGCTGACACACCCAGTGGAGGTAAGGGAGTCTGAATTGCTGTTGTGGTTTCCTTCTCCCTACCAGTAATCATTCACAGTTGCAGTACATTAGAAACAAATATTGAGGGAGTACCTGCGCTATGTTTACATCTGCTACATAGAGCCAAGAATTTCAGATTCAGCAATTCTAATGAGTGCACACCTCATTTGCATTTTCATTGTACTCGCAGCCCTGAATTTCTTCTATAAAAAGGTAACTGTGTAGCTAGGGAATCTGGAGGTGAAAAGACTTGTTTATGTGGATAACACAGAAGAAGATTGCTATTACTTTGAATTTATCTGCATAGAAGCCCCCTGACATTGATAAGGTATGAGTGTTTTTTTAATTATATACTAGATTTACTCACATGTAACTATGAAATATAGATAGATAGATAGATAGATAGATAGATAGATAGATAGATAGATAGATAGACAGATAGATATATGCATTAGAAAATGCAACTTTTGCCTGTATGCACTTCTTAGAAGTTTACTGATGGCATAGGCATTTTTTTCAGGGCATTTTTACTTTCTCAGATACTCAGCCTTATTAACTTTTATCACAAGTGTTACTGTTACAATATTTTTCTCTTTACACTCTCATGTGTTATTTCATTGAAATGTAACTGTCCTATATTGTCAATGACACAGGGGTGTTAGCCTTCTACGATGGCCCATAGACAAGTCAAGAGGAGAGCTGGGCACAGGTAGAGGTGACTGGCAATTGCCTAAAAATGAATGTTCTCTGGTAAATGTGTGTATATGTTTTTGGGACAGTTTGTTTGAAAGCACTAATAACAATTGACTGATTTGTTATTCCTTTTTTGGTACAAAATGTCATTTGCCTGTAGTTCTGTGGGTGGGGTAGCCAAGTTCCATTTCTATGCTGCCAGAATCAAAAAACATTTTACTGAGGTTTGCTTTGCTATTGTTTTGGATCATACCTTTGTTTATGTGTGGCTGTGATATGCTACAACCACATAACCCATTTTTATATTTGAATAACTGAAGATTTTTTGTTTCTCCAGTGGATAATATTGAAAAACTAATAATATGTGTTATAGATAAACAGGACTTTCATTTATGTGATATTTATGTGTAGTATCCTTTTTTCTTTTATGTCACTTGAACTATGGCACTCAAGTCTCCTAATCCCTGCAACCCCCCCTCCCCCCATTACAGTGACTCTGAGAATGACATTATTGTCTAAGCCTTTCATCAACATGGTGCCTTTTTGCTTGAGATAGGATGTGGGGATATGTCTGAAAGAAAGCAAATTTGGAACCAGATAGTGAATGATGTCAGTGCTGTTGGGGGGCACAACAAGACATATGATTGGGTGTGAAACAGGGCCACGGACATGATTTCATCAGCAGAGAGGAGAGCATTTGCAGTGACTCATGGACAGCTGACTAACAGGTGGGAGGCCTGCTACAGAGCCATCACTAACACCAAATGAAGAGTTCCTGTCTACTGTCAGGGGATCTAGAGAACTGAGTTGAAAGTGCACAACAGCATGTGATTGATGTTGGTACAGCTGTTTTAGAGAGGACAAGTATGTCCCAGGATGAGCTTCTAGGTAGACTTACCTATATCAATTGTTAAAGATTTCTTGTATAGTAAAATATTGAAAGCAATAGTTAAGTTGTTTTAATATTTTTGGGTGGGCTATTAATCAATTGATACAGTTAACAACACATTCTTGTTCATTACACATGGGCTTGTGGTGTACGTGTCACCTAAAAATTTCAGTTAAATGTATTGTTAATGGACATATAATGGACAAATTTTCCCCCCTGTGTTATTGCTGTTGTGATGATGGTGCTGATTTAGCTTAATTTCTTCCAGGCACATCCTCTCTAGAAGTGTGTAGTCACATATGGTAAGCCAAACATTTTTTATTATAGTACTAATGGGCATGTAACAGAAATATACATTTATCCATATGTTTGAGGTGGGTGTCAGAACTGTGTGTGTATTGCTGTACTAACTGTGACAGTGCACCAGTGTTAGTTTGTTAGCATATATTAAACTGCAGTAGTATAGCTATTAATTTCTTTCCTGTATTTGTTATTTATTAGCCACAGGTGATCCTGACAGTGGAAAGTTTGGACTCTTACCACCTGATGTCAGAGTATCAGCAGACAATTGATGATGATGGTGGCCAAACACATGCACTGTTGAAGGGTGCAGAGGTTGAATTTGACACTGAGGTTGACATTCAGCCATCCCCTGTAATTCCATCGGACACAGCTAGTAGGCCTATACAAACCCATTCCAGTGAGCCCTCAGCTATTGGACAGGTGGAGGGTGAGACACTTGGTCAAGGTAGTGTGCTTACTGTTGCTTCAGTGCCTGTTGATTCTGACCATACCCAAAGTGTGGGCCAGGTGCCATGCAGGAGGATTATTAGGGGTGCTCCATGAAGGCTTCCTGTCCATCTTCCACCTGATCCTTTTGTGTCTTTCCATGCTACTTGACATATGTTTAGCGCTGCCATGGAGTTGCAGGCATGTTCCAATGGGTCCTTCGAGGAAATGTTTAGGATTGTTGATGTGCCACAGGTTGACATGCATGACTGCCTGCACCATGTTGCCGATTCAATGGATGAATGACATGTTGGAATAGGCAGTGTCTGTGATATAATTGTTGCTGGGAGTGGGGTGCAGCATCCATGTGGATGTAGGTTAGCCACATCATCTGATGTTAGCCAATGTGGCCATGCCTGATCATGTTCCTGTAGTGGCACTACTTTCACTGCTCATTCAGTAGTTGTGGTGTCCACACCCAGATGTAGCAGGCCATTGGGTCATGGTCCTGAGCATACCTGTGAGAAGAGCTTATCCAGCAGACATTAGTCATGTTCAGGTAGCAGCTGTGCATCTGACCATGGGCATGGATGTGCCAGTGCAACTCCTGGCAGAGCCAGTTCTTGGGGCTGGGGGTGATGGCAATGAACTGTCCCCTCTATCATGCATGGCTCACACCTGTCTAACAGACCAGGACATATATCTGGCACAGAGCTTGGCTATGTTCTGGCAGACACTCACACATCAATTTCAGCTGGAGTGCCCATATAGGGACACACATATAACAGTTACATGGGTCAGTCATGAAGCTTACCACTCATTCTGTCTCAGTGGCCATCTGATACTTTATCCAAATATTTGCCTGTTTCTCTTTGTTACTCACATGCATGCGCTCACTACCTTTTGTGTCAGCCAAGGCCTCTTGCCCCCACCCTCCTCCAGTGCATGCACACAAACACACACACATGCACACACACACACACACACACACACACACACACACACACACACACACACACACACACACAAAAACACCTTGTGCAAATGATAACTGTGCCATATCCTTGTTTTCTATCTTTTGGATTTAGGGAATACATAAGTCTTTTGTCTGATGCTCAGGGTGCATAACTGACTTAGTGCTTAGTATACCTGTGTTTGTGATTCTGTTATGCAAATTGTACTGCTTTCTTATAGGTTTTTACAATGGGTACATCCCTCTCAACCTGTTAGACCAGCAGTGCTTGACCAAAATAAATAAAAGTGGGACAAAGGCAAACAATGGAGAGAATTTAAAAAAGTGGTTTTACAAACTTAGACAGTTGATAGAAAAACAGGTTTTGCATTACTATTTTTGTTTTTTCTGAGGGATATGAAGTCTGAAACTGAAATGTGTGTCATTATTTTCCAACTTCACTCGTTAATAATTTGCCAGTACAAAAGTATGAGGCCAAACTGTGGACATTCAGTGAAAATCTGTACATATTAGCTGTATGAATGTGTGAATCTTTGCTATGTGAGGCCTATTAGTTGATAGAAAACACATGTATTCACATAAGTCACTGCTGTCACACCTTGATGTAATTGCTGCAAACATCACCCACCTTATACTTACTTACATTGCCAAGTAACAGTATGCAAGGATATTCCATTCCTTTGTATTCTTAGATATTTATTTTTCTATTCCAGGTTTAACACTTACCTTGGAAATCCAGCAGTTGCAAGAGTTTTAGCTCAGGGATGACTGTCTGATTCTAGGAGTACACAGTCATTACATGGGTAAGTAAATGATGTGAGCATTGCCTGTCATCGATGTTATGTACGTTTGCATGTATGTGCATAGGATGATGGCTTTAGCTCCTTAGGTGGTGAGGGTGCATGCTATCCATTGCTTCTTGGCCAGTAGGAGGTTATATTGTGCATGTCTACATTTGCCTACATGCATAGCTGCTGCTGCTTCCCCCTCTGACTCTTCAGATGCATATGGCTGTGGTGAACTTGCCCATGGTGTCAGGATGTGTGGCTCTTCCCCTTGCTGTTCCTGCTGAAGCCATTTTCCCAGGATAATGTTGGGAAGTATGGCACAGACAGTAAATATTTCAGCACATGTACTGGGATTGTGTTGCAGGGCTTCCCCAAACATGCCTATGCACCGAAACATGACTTCAGCAGCCCAAACACATGCTCTATGATATTTCAAGTTTCATCGTGTGCCTCATTATAGCATTGTTCAGGTGGTGTGTCTACATTTCTGATTGGCTGCATCAGCCACAGTTCCAGTGCATAACCTGCATCCCCCAATAAACAACCCTGTGGGATATGTAAAAACACCAAATGGAGAAAAAAATCACACTGGAACAAAATGAATATTTGTGTAAGTGCTTTCGTTTACTGAAATGAGTAAACCTCCTCAGACAAATTTCCAAATGAAATTGATGTTTTTAAATCCAAAAAGTTATGACATCATTTCCTATACGAAAGTCAGCCTCAATAAAAATCTCATACAGAACCAATTAAAGCAATTCCTATACCCATATAAGTTAATAAACATACATTAAAAATCATCCAAATCAACAAACAATTCAAGGTTTATATACATAAGAAAAAAAAAAAAAAAAAAAAAAAAAATATATATATATATATATATATATATATATATATATATATATATAAAAAGAAGTAATAAGCATATGTCTCACATAAAATGAATAACTGAAGAAACTCATTAATACTATCTAAGCAATGCTTTCAATTTCAAAACACTCATAATAGAAATAGTGCCATTAAGTGTCATTAAGTCCTGGCAAAACTGCAGCGTTTAGTTTAAGATGCCACATTAGTTTTTCTTCAAGATGTAAGCTAACCGGACCTCCCCTGTTTCTTTCAAGAATCTTTTCAATAACCAAAAAAATGGAAATCATGATTAGGAAACATTGAAACATGCCTAGCTAAGGCATTATTAAAATTTCCTTTAGCAATAGCGTAATGATGTTCATAAATCCTCGTGGGATATCCCCCCCCCCCCAGTAAACATCTTATACAGTTGACAGTTGTGCCTGTTATGTGAGTCGAGGTAACTACCTGGGATGCCAGCACACACATTCAGGATGACTCCTTTAGCAATATGCATGATCTGGCAGTTAATAGAGTGGTAGCCCTTTCTTTTTATATACACCTTTCCTTGGTCCCCAGGTGGTGCTTTGATTTCTACATATATACAGTCTATGGCTCCCAGGACTTCAGGGTAGTGAGCTACAGGGTAGAACTCCTGCTTAGTTCTGGCTATATGTTCAGGTGTGTGGGGAGAATATATGTACTCACTGACATGTTGTAACATAGCATTCAGGAAGTGATGGAGGATCCTGGATGTTGATGCCTATAACACCCTCAACATGGTCCCCTGTGGTCTCTGGAAAATTTCTGTAGCTAAATTTCTAAGTGCTACACATACCTTAGTCTCCACTGGGATTGATTCCCCTTGTTTTGCCCTTGCTCTCAATTGAGGATGACAGAGGTTGCAGAGTTCCTGTAGTGTGTCTCTATCCACCCTGTAGAGCTCTACAGTTTTGACACCATGCAGATTATGAAAAGTTAAACTCGGTCTGAACACCCTTCCCCTTCCTGGCCATGTTCTATTAGCAACAGCAGCAGCATAGACTTGGGCTTGCGGTTCATACAGATGAATAAGAGCAACAGCAGCCCATAACATTCTTTCTGTGTAGCCTAATTTCTGTGGCTGTATTACAATACATTTTGGAATTCAAAGGAAAAACCAGCACTAAGTCTACATGGTTGCTTTATAGCTTGTTGAATAGCTCCTCCATCTTAGATTGGTTGATTAGCATACAATTTAGCTGCTTATTCCGTAATTAACATGACACAATGCTTACCGTATTTGCGTAGCTCTTCACTCTGTGTAGAGGTGCTTACTGAATACAAAATGGTGCACTATTGTGTGCGCACCATGGCATGACAAGTACACCGTTTTAGCAGGCTGTGTAGACTTTATTGAATCTGCCTGATAATCTTCTGTATAGTCATTGTCAGTCAAACATCACATTGCTCATTCAATTCCTGCTTTCACTTAAACCTCAGTCCTCCTCGAAAACATTATACTGCATCTATTGTTCCCACAATTCACATTTCTCCATGTAATTTGATCCTACCCTTTTCTAAAGATCCCACTTCCATTTTTTTATCCCTGTTACTATATTCACTACTTCTAGTGTGGTTGGTTCAGATTTTGATTTCCATTTTGTAGTGATTGCTTTTTGGCAGTCACTAGAATTGAACTCAGCAAGGCCTTACTATGTCTAGACAACTCAGATTCTGCATCACAGCTCAAAAAAATTAATTTCCTTAGTTACACAAATTTGCTCAACCAGTATTTCTGACAAGAGCAGTCTGCAGGTAACGATTTGAATTGGTCTCATCCATCCCATTAGTGTTTTCCTTACGCAGTGATGCTATCAAGTAAGTAATAAGGAACAATTGGAGAATCTTGATAGCCAGTGGGACATTAAACAAGGAGTGGGAGACACTCCATGTTTTATCAACAAAAAAGCCAGTCATTTTAAAACACTGTTAGAAAAAACAAAAGATAAACCTAAAGTTGGGAAAAGATGCACTTTTAAATGCCAGCAGTGCTCTATGTGTAGATAGATTTTTGAGGGTCTATTTTTTGAAATTTTGGGTAGCATCAGATCTTATGCAGTGCCAGTTTTTTCACCAGCAGTCAACGTTTATAGTCTGTCGTGCCAAATGCTCTTCATGTGAGGCATTTTACATAGGAAATATGAATAGGCAGTTCAAAAAGAGAATCTATGAGCATTTATACATTATTAAGGTTAAGAATATGGATAATACATTTGCCAAACATATCTGAATGTAGGAATTTTAGGAAATTTTAGTTTTGTGTAATTGACCACATTAGTACTGATTTTAATGGTGACAGAGAGCACAAACTACATTTATAGAGAGTTAAAGTGGCAAATAGAGTTATATGCTTACAATATTCCTGGTTTGAATAGCAATGCCAATGCTTCAGAGAAGACAATATTATGACTAATGTAAATAAAGGTTTAATTTTTTGTATATTTATTGTCCATGGTATTTTAGGGTTTGCTTCTTTAAGAGCTTATTAGAATAATTGATTAAATGTTTTTATGTGTTGATATGAATTACGTATGTGGTATTTAAATGTTTTTTAACATCATTGTACTTATTCTAAAGAAGACCTACAATGGTTAAAAGTGCTTAATCTCCATTAAAAAAGTAAACTTTGCACTTCTTCCTTTTTTTCAGTGTTTTTATTGAGTTCATTAGTTTTACCACTGTTGTGGAGTCGTTCAGTTGTTTTTCTTTAGTTAAATAATCCATATTGTTACCGATATACAAAGGTTAGCCAGTAGCATAAAATATTTTTCTTATGGTTTGGGACAGATATGACACTATCTAACGAACATCTGAATTTATTCTGTATATTGTATAGCTAAGAACACATATGTATGATGGCCACTTAGTGGAGTACAGGAGTTTGTATACAAATTTCAGTGAATAAGTGAGAGCTGTTGGCTAAAGTCTATCGAATTTATAACTGGAGCAAAGAGTATAGCCTGTTGGGATTCCATGAAGGAAATATTGTCATTCATTCTTTAATTGCTGAAGAGCCAAAACATCCTACCACTGTGGGTAGACTTTTGCATCTGCTATAGGCGGATGGGTAGAACTGTAAGAAGAGCAATGGGGAATGTGGGAGGAGTTAATATTTCAGTAAAATGGAGAATGGTGGTGTGTAGGTGAATGAGAATATCAGTAGTGAGGCTGCAAAAGACAAAACTCTTGACTGGAGAGTCTTATAAGATAATATATTGGGAATAGTTGGTTCAATGGTATAGAAGGATGAAGCCATTATTGTGACTCAAATGAGTTAGGAATAACTACCAACCTGGTCAGTGGAGAAGCTGATGTCAAGCAGTAGAGAAAGAACAAGGTGATGACTTCTTTCTATTTTCCAGGATAAGGGAGCATGCACGGATGTGCCAGTGTCATAGGTTATTTTGGAGATTGTTGTTTTTCACAAAAGTGACAGTTGGTTAATGCAGTGAGTAGAGCAATAGAGAAGTTAACCCCTGAAGAACTGGGTTGGCACCCTCACATCTCCCATTGCATAACCACTCCTTGCACAACACCAGGTATGTCAGATGTCTAGATTATAACCAGGCAATGCTAAAATGCTTAAGTCTTAGAAGACAAGATAAACTGATGTATTATAAAAATATTTACCATAAAGTAGGAAAGTATGAGTTAGGAAATGGCAAATACACAACACTACGTAATAAGAAAGATTTAAGTCAGAAGTTAAGTGTTAGAAATGACAGCAGAAGCATCTAAAAGAAATATAAATTATGTCAGACTAACAGTGGTGAAAGGGAAATAAAGCCACTACAGGTGGGTTAGAAGAAAGGAAACTTAATTAAAGATAATGCTGTTAAATGCAGAATGAAGTAAAAAAATGAAGACATTTTTAATGTTTTATTATGGCTGAGGTTATTGTTACAGTAAAATATACAACAAGTAAGCAAAATAAAAATTGATTTTAATAACAGAAAGAAAATAGAAAAATGTAGATCTCAGTGACTGCCTAGAACATGGAATAACGAATAATCTCCATTATCATTTTAGAATGAACAATTTAGTAAATTGATTTATTGCCTTGTCTGACAGTTAAAAATACATGATTAGAGATGCAGGGGATGTGTCAGTGAATCTTTGTCCCATGTTGTTATTAAGGGTCAATTAAGGAGTCACACATAAGTTAGAAGAGGTCAGTTAAGGTTAATCATCTATGAAGTGGAGCTAGGAACTAAACCTTCTATTTAAGGGGTAAAATAAAACATTTCAGAGCTTTACTGGAAAGGCTCACCACAATTTGTTGTGAGGGAAAGGTTAGTTTGCTTTTTAGTTGATGTATTCTGTATTACTTTATTGCCTTTTTCTATTTTGTATACTGTGATTTGTTTTCTTTACACTGTGTTTTACTTGTATTCTACTTTTAACTGCATATTAAAACTTGAAAAGACACCAAAGCTCTGTGTCTTGTGAGTCAGACAGAATTTTTTCCCACTCTTCCACCAGGTTACTATTGTGTTCTTAAACACCACTGTCTTTCTAGTTGCCTGCCCCTTATGTTAATTTGACCAGATATCTCATTTCCGCTCTGCTTTTACTGGTTGGTGTGAGTAAGCACAAAATTATCATTTTGTGAAATCACTCCCATTCAACTATTTAAATTTATTGGTCATCCTACTGTATTCCATAGTACCAGAATTAAAAAGTGACCACCCCATTTCAATCTATCTTGCTGTTTTAAAAATAGTGTCTCTCCACTAAAACTTAACTTTTTAGACAGGTAAAAACTTAAGTTACATACTTTCACATCTAACTCCTCTAGTGCACACTGCACTGTTTAGGACAAACCATTTTTTTTTCATTTTACCTTTAAGCATCTATTGCAAGACCACCAGTGGAGAGCCCACATTCTGCCTCTCAGTAGTCATCTTGGGATTAGTGCTTCTGTTTTCTCCTGGTGAGAGAAGGAGTGCAGTTACATTATTTCCTGGAGACTGTGATTACCAGAAAGCTTAATAACTGCTTTATAGGTGACCGCTTGGAATCTGTGCTTATATTCTGATCCCAGTGAGAGTAGGCGCAGAGTGCACTGATTCCTGACTCTTTCTGGTTGGAAAGTGAGTGTCTGTGATTAACGTACCTAATTGGTCTGGTTGCTATTCGAGGCATCTACTAGAAAAAGGCTACAAGCCTACAGACCCTTGCATCATCCTGGACAAGACTGTGTATCACCAAATAGGCCATGGCCTGCTTATTTTGCTTCTGGTGAGAGAAGACGCAAAGGAGTATTGTATCCCAACAGAGTGAAGCTGTGCTGAGACTAATAGACAGGCAGTAGCCATTCACGCGACTCCCCTCTTCTTATCATTCTTGACAAGCTAATTCCTTATTTTCAGTAAGTACTGCTTGATTTCTTCCTTATTTTAGAATATCTGCCTAAATGCATCATCTTTAAATATTCAATGTCTATATATTATTTTCCCCTCAAGTGTTTGTTAGTGCTCTGTACAGACTCAGACTCTTTGAGTGACATTTTTCTTGTAAAAGGCCTCAGTACTTAATATATTGAGCTCATATCCAGGCATGTCTAAATGTCAGTTCCCTGTGCTTTCTCCTGTCAACCTGGTGAACTTGGGCATCCTGAGGCAATGTATCAGCTGCCTCATGTACACAGACAACCCTCTCCTCTTTCCTTCCAACACTATGACTTGTGAGAGATGCACATATATAGCCAAACTGGAAGCCAAGTATTCTCCAGCTAAGACTGGATTAGCCATTCAAGAGGAGAAGGTTAACACCTGCACCACACCACATTCAACACATAGCCCTCCAGAACATACACGACCACAACCCTCACATAGTAACACAAAACACACACCTACTTTTGCAGAGGCTCTCAATAAAAATCTGCTCAAACAACAGAGACCTCTGAGGCAGAAACTCAAACAACCACCACATCCCAGCACAAACCATGAGACACATAGCTGACATAAATTGTGTGCCACTCAATCAAAGCCCATAAGGCAAAACAACTTATCCAATACACTAGTCATAGGTGACTCAATAGTAAGGCACACTAATATCCCACTCACTAGGTTGAATAAGGAGACAGCTATGGTCATCTGCCTGTCAGGTGCCAGGAACCACCACATAACGCATGCACTTAGGTCGCTCCACAACAGGTACAAATATGACTCTGTCATTGTCCATATTGGTGTGACTGACCTGAGATGCACCTCCCTGGACTACATGAAAACAGACATAGAGGAGCTTGTGGATCTTGTATCCCAGCAAGGTATGACCCTAGCTCTGAGTAGCATCCTACCATCACCTAGAATGATACCACAGTACAAGCAGAAAATGATTGACTTCAACAATTGGCTAAGTTTTTGGTGTCATTCTAAGGGGGTCCAGTATCTGTCTGCCTCGGATGACATGATTGACAGACCTCGATGCTTCGCCTGCATCTGTCACCCCAAGGATTCAGGATACTGGCCAAGGCTCTTGTCACCCCTATAGTGCCTTTTTTAGGCAATGTCCTGAAGACAAAATTACCACCATAACAGCTACAAGCAAACAAAATTTGAGGGTAATGCTACTCAACGCTAGAAGTCTAAATCTCAAAATGCACTCGCTCAAAGTACTCCTTAAAATGGAGAACATCAACATCTGTGCAGTGACCGAGACCTGGATCAAGGCTCCAGAGATCACCACAGCACTACCAGGCTATAATTCATACCACACCTTTTGGCCCCTAAACCTGGACTGAAGCACTAAAGGCAGTAATGTCTCCATATTTATAAAGGATATGCACACCTCCAGACTAGTAGCCCAACATAACGCATCAGAGATACTTCAGGTACAACTAACACTGAGTAAAATTGCAATCCAGGTTGTAACCTGCTATAGATCCCCCACCATGTCCCAAGACTCCCACTCCACATTCCTAAACACACTGGAAAATATTAGTGTACAACCCAATAACCTTATACTGGGAGACTTTAACTACCCCTCCATTAACTGGAAAAATTACTCATGTACCAACACCCTTGCTCAATGTTTTCTGGAATTCATTAATTCCAATGCTCTGGACCAACTCATTCTTACCCCCACTAGGGGTAGAAACATCCTTGACCCGGTCATTACTAACATGGGCGATCATTGCTCTACACCAGTAATCAACTCCTCCCTGGTCAGATCTGACCACAAGGTAATCACCATGAATATCCACATCCCATTCTCACCCCCCCCCAAAAGGAAACCACTGTAAAAAAACGTCTCCAAAGCCAATTTTGGAATTCTAAAAACAGTGGTGACTAACTTCACCACACCCATGCAAATGGAAAATAGGTGCATGACTGAATCATACACCAATGCACTGTATGAGCACATATGCAAGTGCATGCTACAGGCCATACCAAACAGAACCAAGACGCTCTGCTCCAAAAAAAGGAAGCCAATCTGGTGGTGCCTCACCATAAACAAACTTTACAACAGAAGGAAAAAACTGTTGCAGAAAAGGATGAAGTCCCAAGACTGGAAAAACTCCCTTGTCAGCCTCAGCAAAAAACTGAGATACATCATCAAATCTTCTAAAGCAAGCTACGAAAACAAAATTGCTGCAGATTCTAAAGACAACCACAAGGCATTCTATAGTTATGTCAAGAATCTACATGGCAATACTTAGATCTGCTCTGAGTTACAGCACAATGGCAATACATATACAGAACCAACTGATATTGCCAACATATTGGCCAACAGGTTCAGCTCGAACTTTACTCCCCTTTCACTCCCTAAAGGGCCTATAACAATACATGAGGAATGTCAAGTCCCTATTATCATGGCTACACTGGTAAAAAACTCACTGTCCAAAGCCAAGAATACAGCTTCCATGGGACCTGATAATATCCCTGGCTGTGTTCTACATGAATTACAAAGTGAACTGGCACCATGTCTGAGTACCCTGTTCAATCACAGCCTCATTTCAGGCTTTGTTCCTACCAAATGGTGCACTGCTATGGGCATCCCACTCCACAAAGGGGGAGTGACTGCAGACCCTGGGAATTACCACCCCATTAGCCTGACAAGTCTGATATGTAAGGCTATGGAGCGCATCATCATGGACCTTATAAATAAGAACATAGGGAATCTCCAAATTCTGGACCCCACGCAGTTTGGGTTTGTGAAAGGTAGATCATGCCTGCTCAACCTGATAGACTTCTTCGAGTCTATCACCAGTGCTGTGCATGAGGGCAAGGTAGTTCACACAGCCTATCTAGATCTTGCCAAGGCCTTTAACACCATCCCTTACTCAGGAATCATAGATAGACTCACTAAACTAGGCATAAACCCCTGTGTCATAAGATGGGTTGCCAACTGGCTCACTGATAAAACCCACACTGTGAAAGTTGTGGACTCCAAATCTGACTACCGACCAGTTACAAGTGGTGCCCCACAGGGATTGGTCCTAGATCCTCTCCTGTTTGGCATCTACTTCTCTAAAGTTCAAGCCAACACAAAGGGACTCTGGCTGACCAAGTTTGCAGATGATTGCAAACTGGGAGCGATTACTGATTCTCCAACTGATGTAGATATTCTACAGAAAGGCCTCACTGACACCACTGACTGGTGCCAGAACCACTGCCTTAAGCTCAAAGCCAAAAAGTGCATTGTCATTCCCTTTGGGAAAAATTCAGTGCTAATAAACTACCACATAGGCGGTAGTCCACTAAACACCGAAGGTGTGATAAGAGACCTGGGGACACAGGTTGATAGCAACCTCTCCTTTAATAACCACATTGCCACTGTAGTCAGAAAGTCCTTCTATGTGGCACATCTCATTACAAAAGGTTTCTCATCCAGGAAGAAAGAGGTCATAATCCCTCTCTACTCATCCCTCATTAGACCTATTATAGAATACAACCCCTCATTTGGTATGTACCTCACTAAACAACTACAGCAACTGGAGAGGCCACATAAATACCTCACTAGGAAGATCTTAGGCCTTAGACACATGCCTTATATGGACAGACTCAAAGAACTCCAGCTATACTCTGTCTCTTATCACCTACTTAGAGGCGATCTCTGCTTGACCTACAAAGCCATGTCTGACCCAGAGCTGCTGCTGATATGCAACACCTAAAGAAATCCCAATCCCTCCATGCCACATACTCCAGGGACCTAAACCTCATTACCACAATAAACAGAACATGCTGGAGGTACAGGTTCCTAACCCAGAGACTTCCCATACTCTGGAACAAACTTTCCATTCACATCAAGCAGAGCACTTCACTGGCCCTCTTTAAAAAAATCTTGATGAGTGGATGGGCAATATGAAGTTCATCCCGGGGATCACTACATTTGTGTTTAGTTTGTTCTGGGACCTTAGTCTTGTAGCTTCATTTGCAGTTGTGAGAAGATTGTGTATTATTGCAAAATTTTAGCGTTGTTTATACACTGTACTGCACTTTGATTTCCAGAAGTCGAATCACATGCAAAAGGTAGCTTTTTGTATTTTTAACCCAGTCTAGGGCCACAGTCTTGTAGCTTCATTCATAGTTTTGACATAACTGTGATCCACCATCAGATTTGAGCCTTATTTAATAATTTATTGCAACATGTTTTCCCATAAACAGTGTGCACACCACACACAAAGATCAACTTAAGCTAAGGCACTAAAAAGCAATCTTACCAAACCTCAAAGACCTCTTAAGCCTATAAATGGCAATGCCTGTCCTCAGCAATCTCTAAAGCACTCACCAAAAGCAACACTATCTCCACACATATGTCTACACCCTGTGGAGCCCCAAGAGCAAAGCCCATAAGGTAAGTAAACACATTACTCAGGATACTTGTTGTAGGGGACTCCATTGTACTACACACAGATGCCCCACTCACCAGACCGAACAAGAAGTTAATGGTTAGTTGATCATCTGCAGCCAGGATCTGCCAAGTTATGCATTCACTCTAGTCACTACACCACAGGTACTAGTGTGATTCCATCATAGTCTGTGTTGGTGGTAATGATTTGAGACATACTTCCCTGGACAATATGAAGACAGGCATAGTTGAATAGGTGTCTCAGGGAGATATGTACCATGACCAGTATTCTATCTTCATCAAGGATGATGCCACTGTACAAAAAAGATGATTCTTCAATTCTGTTGTCATTCCAGTGAGATTCAGCATTTCTTCAGCATGGGAGGACATGGTTAGCAAACCACACTTCTTTGCAAAGGATGCTCTGCATCTGTTTCCCCTAGGCTTCCAAATATTGGCTAAAGGTTTATCCATCTCATTAGAGCCTTTTTTAGGCAATGGAAATCTGACACATTTACCAACATTGCAAATGAAACCCAAAGAAACCTAAAGGTGTTACTGCTCACTGCCAGGAGCCTAAGCAAGAAACTTCACACCCTACAAGCTCTACTCTCTTTGGAGAATATAGACTTGTGAGCCATTAGAGAGGTATGATTTAAATATGCAGAAAGTGCTCCAGCAATGCAAAGCTTCAGTGTCTTCCACACATTTAGACCATTAGCTGCACAAACATGGACAAAAGGCAGTGAAGCCTTGATCTATATTAGAACAAGTATAACTTTAGATTGGTTAAACAGGACAGTGTCCTGGAATTTATCCACTTGTAAATCACCACAGATAAAGTTCTATACTATGCCATATCTTAGCAAGCTATAGGTCACCCTCCATGTTCCTAGAATCCAATAGCTCATACTAAGCCCTACTGGGGGTACTCATCATTAAACCAAATACCCTATTCATGGGAGAATTAAACTACAATATATTGACTGGGAACATGCCTTGCCTCCTACTCACAGGCACAGTGATTCATGGACTTTATTAAGAAAGATACCCTTGATCAGATAGTGCACACACTCACCAGACGTTCAGACATACTAGACCTGGTTCTCACCAATATGGGAGAGTGCTGCTCCCCCCCCCCCCCACACACACACACACGCCATTTCCTCAATAGTGTGGTTGGACCACAAAACTGCCTTCTTTGAAATAAAAATTAACTTGGTAACCCTGGCAAATCCTATAACAGTTAAGAGCTATTCCAAACCAAATCTTATTACGTGATAATTTGTCAAAATTCAATGCCCCTCTCAACCCCGAGTTCACAGCAACGTATGCGGAATTGTACACAGAGACCTGGTACAACCATGCAAATGACCATTTAGAGGCTGCTGTACCTACTAGAAGTAAGCCCAAACCAAACTCTAAAAATAAACTTCACTGGTAGAAACCTAAACTTAATACAGGATATAACAAAAGGAAAAAGTCAAAGTTAAAATCAGGGACAGCAACTCACATAATGATAGAAACCCTCTAACTAAGCCATACAGGAAACTAATCTGACAAATTAAGGACAACAAGGCCAGTTACAAGTTAAAGATAGCCTCACAGACTCAAGATAACCACAAGGCCTTCTACAGCTATGTTTGAAACCTCAAAGGCATCACACATCAGTGCACAGATGGTCAATGGCGCCACCTTCAATGAGCAGAGTGACATAATGAATTTGATGGTGACAAATTCAATTCAAACTTCACCCCCCCACTTTCCCTTGCCATCCCCCATGAAATAACCTACTTGTATAACCCCACCAACTATTAACAGGGAGCAGATCCTGGCAGCACTCATTATGGCCAAAAACACAGCCTCGTTCAGCCCCCACAATATCCCAGGATGTCTCCTAAATAGCTTGAAACATACCCTATCAGGATCAGTTAAGTAGCTTTTCAACAGGCTTTGTACTATGAGAAGGGAGAACTGCATAGTTATCCCACATTGCAAGCATGTATCATCAACTGACCCCAGAAACTACATATCTATAAGTCTGACTGGTCTAATATTAAAAGCCATGCAATAAATTATCATGGAAATGATCATCAAAGATATTAGCAAACTTCAGACACTTGACACAACCCAATGTGGCTTTGTCAAAGGAGGGTCATGCCTACCAAATCTGGTGGACTTTTTTGAGAAAGTCATCAAGGCAATGGATGTGGGGAAAACAGTGCATGCTGCCTACCTGGACCTGGCTAAGTCATTCGATACAATAATCCACAGGGGTATAGTTGACAAACTCACAGAACTTGGCAAAAACTTCTAATTTTCTCATTGGATTGTCAGCTGGCTCACAGACAGCACACAGGAAGTCAGGCTTGGTAAGACCACCTCCACTAACAGACCGGTCACTACAGTGGAATCTTAGGGCTCTGTGTTGAGATCACTCCTATTTGTCATCTATTTCTCAGAGGTAAAGGCAAGTGGGAAGGGCGTTTGGTTGACCAAGTTCATAGATGACTGCAAATTAGGACTTATCATAGATTCCCCCCATGACACAAACATCTAACAATAGAATATAAAACAAATGAATGACTGATCCCAAAGTCATTGATTAAAGTTCATTGCCAAGAAATGCATTATAGTGTCTTTTGGGAAAACTGCCTCCCAGGCTAATTACTCCACTGATAAGGTAGTCAGAGATTTTGGAATATACCTAGACAGTAATCTGGTCTAGGTAGTAAGAAAATCATTCAATGTCGGCCCACTTAAAAGTAAGGGCATATCATCCAGGTCGAAGGAAGTCATAGAACCACTTTATTCAGATCTTATCAGAGACAGCATTAAGTATAATGCCCACTTTGGCATATACTTGGCTAGATGTCTGCTTCAGTTGAAATGCTCCCAAAGGGTACTTAGCAGGAGAATTCAAGGTATAAATAAATTGCCCTATAAAGATCACCATAATTTTCTCTCTATATATTCAATCTCCTACATGTTACTGAGAGGCGATCAATGTCTAGCATACAAGACTTCCTTGGGTCCAGCCTTAATGGACCTTTTGCATATCCACAAAATGAACAGCATCAGAACCACTAGATCCAAGGATTTAAATTTTGCTTGTTCCATAAATAACACATGTTTATGAGACAGATGTGTGTCAGAGGATTCTGATGCTCTTGAACAGGCTCCTCATCCATATGAAGCAGAATTCATCCCTAACCCTATTTAAGCAAAACCTTGACTAATAAATGGGAAATTGGAAATGCAACCTTGATGTGGCCCCCATGTCTTTGATAGACAGAGGTAAACAGTAATGCCCAAACTAATTCCCCCCTCCTGCATAACCTCTAGAAACTTCCTAACATACCCCCTACTAATAAATGTCTATGAAACACAGGGACAAAGTTGGGTTGGTTGGTTTGCATGGCTAGGTTATAAAGGCCCTGGGGGTTGTTAGCCTTATATATACCTATGTACCTATTATTATATTATTATTATATTATAACTGATCATGCAAACATTGTTTATTTGGTGTTTTCATAGCCAGCACTACTTGTGTTTAGTGTTTCTTTCATACAAAAAATGACTTTGTTATTGTTTATAGGATGTGTGAGTTTGCTGTTAACAGACCTTAAATCCAGAACCACTAGCATCAATTTATCCATTCAACTTGTCACTAAATAATGAATGAGGGGCAAATGACCATTAACAGCAAACTGCAAGTACACAATTCCACCTTGGGCTATAATCAACACTTGCCACATCCAAATCAGCTTCATATTGTACAACTACAGGGCAGAGTCATGTTCCCCAGAAGATACTACCAAAACATCACCAGTGGCAGTACCCCTGTTTTGCTTTCACAGTGCGTGCTTCTTACCATCTAGGCCAATCTTGCAACAACATATCAAAATTATGAGCAGACAGTATAATAAAAGATAGCAGCTTATAGACAAACAATCTCTTTGTTCAAAAAGGCAGATATATATATATATATAAAACAAACTGGTATCCAACGAGGAAGCACAAGACAAACTTAAAAGATCAAGTCCTGAAGTCCAAGATGTAGTTTAATATGGTAAACTTGAAGCCCTTTTTGTCACTGCAAATGCGGTAACCTCTTCAGAAATCGTATTACAGCGAACAGAAAAATATACAGGTGTTCGAAAAGATTTTTAAATACAAGGAACAAGTATCACATGTTCAAAAGCTGCCAGTCAGATAAAAATTTCACTGGTGGATACTATTTTAAAGTAACAGTGTAGACAATATGTTCA